>NC_047654.1:16372056-16418571 GCF_902201215.1 Prunus dulcis | reverse complement strand
TTGTGTTTTTCTAAAACTTAATATGAAGAGTGGTGAGGTGTGTGTATAAATGTATTAGGATTAAATATTAAGTTGTATGACTTTTTTTGTTGTTTTACACAATAATAAAACTTAAAAGCTTAATAATTTAAGTATTGGGATTTAAAAAAAAAAAGAAAAAAGTATGGGGGTTTAAATAGAAAAACTCATATTACCAATCCCAAATTTGAACCCAACAGATTTCAAAGCATTAATGAAATATAACTGCAGTGAGAGACTGAGAATCAGTGAATAATTCCCCGCCAAACCAAACCCTCCCCTTCATTTGGATTGGAAATTGTAGAAAGAGAGAAGTTGAGAAGGAAGAAGATGGCAGAAAACGAGAGACAAATCCAGGTCCGTACACTAGTCGGAGAATCAAGCACTGTTTCAGTCTCCGTCAACGACACCATTGAAAACTTCAAGAGCCTTCTCAAGCGTTCCTTCCCTCCCGCCACTCGCTCTCTCAATTTTCACCTTTTTTTCAAGGCAACTATTTTCTTCTCTCATATTATTAGTTTGGTTTGGTTTGGTTTGCTTAATTTTATGCTGTTTGGTGTCTCAGGGTGGTAAGTTGGGTTTGCAGAGTAAGATAGGTAGCCTCAACATTAAGCCTGACGAATTTCTAGTGCTTGTCCCGTTTTCTAAGAAGGAGCCGAATAATAATCAGACCCAGAAATCTGATCAATCTAAAGCTTCATTGAATGGCTCTGATAAAAGCTCCACCATATCAAACTTTGCCGATTCCGCGTGGTCTGATATGATGCAAGACTTATCGTCTTTACGGGACAATTCAAGTTATCAAACCCCAATGGAGCCTATTATTGGAAGTTTCAATCTTGGAGATAGAACGGAAGCAATGAATGAAACTGCTACTTGTTGCTCTTCTGGAGCAAAGCGCAAAAAGGGTCTTGATTCTGATGACATTATGTTGGATATATTGCGGTGTAGTAGAAGAAGCAAGAATGTCCTTGATGAACATAACTTTACAAGGTTCGTTGAGGTTTTGGCGTCAGTGAGTTGTTTGTCCGATCCCTATAATGGGGACTGCATGTTGGGGAGAAGAGTTCATTTAAGGCGCCAGGGCCTTGGCACGGGACTGCCTAAAAGCAATGGTAGTTCATGCTTGTGTCCACCGTGGTTGAAGATAATCATGAAGGCATTTGCATTCTTAAACACTTTTTCTGCATTTATTCAATCACGGCAGGAGAGAACAACCTCAATTCTTTTGGAGCAAGCACTGGGCCAGCTTCCGAAATTTGGAGTTGAACTTGGTTTGAAGGACATAAAGAATCTTTCAGTTATTTCTCCAAAGGTAATTTATATCAGCGTTTGAACACACTGAGGGATGTAAGTATGGTTACAAGAAACTTTTGTCCGTGTGAAGTATAATCTTTGGCATTCGGGTTTTTGGTGATGCAGGTAGTACGTTTTGTAAATAAGAATGCAGAGGAGACAAGTTCTGGTAATGCGATTGTTATCATCAATTGTTCAACAGAGGATAATCGTAAACATGGTATTGTGGAAGATATGCATATTCTTTTTTCCCATTTCCAGAGTTAATCTAAAATGCATGAGCTTTTAACTGGACAATTTGTTTACATTGACATCATGCTCGGGTTGTTAGGTTGCAAACAGATGGATGTACCAATGATTGTCAGTGTATTGAAGATACGAGAAAGTTCTTTCAGAAGTAATTTGTGGAAGGCTATAGAGTGGTTATTGGTGTGTCTAATGCTCTCTCTCTCTCTCTCTCTCTCTCTCTCTCTCTCTCTCTCTCTCCAATGAGCATTTATTGTTGTAGTTACATCTCTTTCAGGCTAACAGAAACGTCCTGAGATATTGATAATTTATTTATTTTTTCTTTAAATGCTATTCCACTTTACAAGCAAACAAAATGCGCATCTTGATTATGAATATAATCTCTCTGCCTCAATCTTGCATTTCGTCACTTATTTAAATGCCAGGTTTTACAAAATTTTATCATACTAGTAGGAATATAATCTGTTGATTCCTAGATGATCCAATATAATCATGGGAGTCGTTCGACAATGTGGAACCATTTTATTGTCATTGCTCGCTGGGTAGTTTTGTTTGTCAGACTGCTACTAGGAATATAATTTTATTGAAACACAATTTGATAATCAAGCAGTCAAGCATCAAATTTTTCTCTTCTACACATATAGTCATTATGGACTTCTAGTTGATCTGGATTTGCATGCAGTTTAAAACTGGAAATGAGATTTCCAGGGATTTTTCCTTGGAAGACTTGCTTATATCTGTGAAGGAATGTGATACTGCTGCAAGAGGAAATGAAGCAAAACAATCAAGGATAACCCCTGCAGCTTCAAATAATTTTGACCGAAAACACTCTGCCGCTTCAAGAACTCATCGATGCCATGTAGGTCTTCATCCTCAACTTTATTCAGTTCATTTTTGTGTTTTCGCTTATTTCTCATAATTTGCAAGTTCATGCTTCATACTCTACGAAAGGATAAAAGACAACGGAGGTGATATCAATTCAATAGCATCTAATTAACCTGTTAAAAGTTGACAAGTTTTAGTGATGTAATCAATCTCAATGCCGTGCAATGTATGATGTCTCCTTGTCTCAACTTCCATAAGTAACTCTTTTGTATTACTGTCCCTATGTTTTCATGGTTTCTGGGTGATATTGAATTGTGGATACTTCATACTTGTTCCCTTTTACTTTTTCTGTTTATTACTCAGTGAATTTACTGGCACATGACTGGTATTGCCTTCATCCAGTAAGGGGAGAGGAGATTCTATTTTGCCCAGTATCCATTGGCATTAATACTTGTAGAATAGAAGTTGCTTCATATGCAGAAAAAGAGCTGTAATTATTATATGATGTTTTTTTAACCGCCTACTAAAGGGATAGTGAATGTAAAATGTTTTGATTCATAAATAACCTTAATATTTCAAGTAACACCTCATATAGGATTTCTACCAGGAGAACAGAGTGATATCAGATCCTTGATTAATTAACGTTAATTTTTTTGTTATGCCTCGTTGGAACTATCACTATCTTGTAATCCTTAAAATGCTGTTTTGGATGCTCTAAGAAATGACACTTTTGTTGAACCATTTTGTCTCATTAGGGTACAGATTCATTGCTACCAGTGGAGATGGTTGAGCATCTTAGAAAAGGCATTGGAGCGAAAGGGCAGGTTTTCCCTACACTTTTTCCATAACCTTATGTTTGATGTGGGGAAATGAAAAAGTGAAATACACAACCGTAGCTTCTTTGGACCTAGTTGCATAATATCTATATAATAAACCAAAACTGTATAGTTTTTCAAATTAAAATATATGTGGGTCTGGCATGCTGTCATGTTTCTAGCAGTAAGTACATGGCAAGTTCTGCTAACCACAGCACCATGAAACTGTGGATGCAGGTAGTGCATGTTGAAGACATTGGTGCTCGGAGACCTGTTTATGTAGAAGTTCCACATGAACTATCTGAAAATATGAGATCTGCACTTCACAGTATTGGAATCACGCAACTATATAGCCATCAGGTATGAATGTTTTTGAGGCTATGGGGCACCATCTTCCTGAAGCACCAATTGTTGAATGTGTTTTAGCCTTTTCTTTTCTTTTTCATGATATTTATAGGCAGAGTCAATACAAGCCTCACTTTCTGGGAAGAATGTTGTTGTGGCAACAATGACATCCAGTGGGAAATCTCTTTGCTATAATTTGCCCGTCTTAGAAGTTCTGTCGCAGAGTTCTTCATCATGTGCTCTATACTTATTTCCAACGAAGGTTTGTTGCATATGTGTTTGCATATTTATGAATGTGAAAATCATTATCCTTGGAATTGCTTTCGATAACAAATAAGTTTTACATAATTCCCAATTGTTTATGCACACAGGCTTTAGCTCAAGATCAACTAAGAGCTTTGTTGGCTATGACCAAAGGATTTGATGGTAGCTTAAACATTGGTGTATATGATGGTGATACTACTCAGGAGGAGAGGACATGGCTGCGCCATAATTCTAGACTGGTATTTGGTTAAATGATGATTGTTGACAGTTTTCTTAGTTTGAATCCTCTTCTAAGTTTATGATGGACTTCTTTATCTGCTTAAATGCAGCTAATCACGAATCCAGATATGTTGCATGTATCAATCCTACCACACCATAGACGATTTGCTCGGATTTTGGAAAATATTAGGTATTGTCTCTTGGACTGTCATGAATAGTTTCTGAAACTAGGTGACTCATCAATAGTTGTGTTAGTGTGTGTTTGCATGCCATTTTTTATATTTGAATTCTTTTGGTGTCTTATCTTATGATATAAATTTGAACTGGTTGTTTGAGCAATATGTCGTTATTATTAGTATGTTTATTACATTAATAATACAGAGATTTATTTCATATGTAATTCTTTAGGTTTGTAGTCATTGATGAGGCACATATTTATAAGGGAGCATTTGGTTGTCATACTGCTTTTATCTTAAGGAGACTTCGACGGCTCTGCTCACATGGTAAGATCTTTCCCTTAGAGTTTGCAAAGGATAAGATTGTTCACTATTTGATTCTTCCATTCAAATTGAAAATTCAATACCTGTTTGTTTCTATTTGCAGTGTATGGAAGTGATCCTTCTTTTGTGTTTTCAACTGCAACTTCGGCAAATCCTCACGACCATTGTATGGTAAGATTTGTTAATTATAATTACAGATTAATCCTCTGTTGTGTTTTACAAATTTTGGCTTTCATGGTTCTTATTTTAAGACTTTCATCTGGTACTTTTCCCCATCCATCTTTATTTTTTTAACAACAAAAATATTTTCGGTGCTATGATTTTTGTGGAATGTAATTAGATTAGCCTGATTTAGTGAGTGAAAGAAAAGAGCAAGGAGGAGGTGGTCTACTGAGTGACTTTGCCCCTATTTAGAACTTTAAGGAAGCTCAACTGGCTCCAGTTTTGGGGTGTTGGGAAGACATTTAAATAACCTGGTTGACTTCTGTGATGCACACCCGCATTTGTGTCACTTGGTGGCATTGCATTGTTACGTTGCTGATACAAGTTATCAATTTGTTAATTATCTTGGTTTCTTTTTCTGATGCTAATTATATATAAATTAAAAGGATGACTATTCTGATTCTTCAGGAACTTGCAAGTTTACCAACATTAGAGCTGATTCAGAATGATGGAAGTCCTGCTGCTAGAAAGCTCTTCATCCTTTGGAATCCTTTTGTGGATCAAGAAACTGTTGGTGTTCTGTAACTGTTATGGTGCCCAATTACTTTGTGATAAAATCATCTGTTAGTTTTCTAAATCTTGATGTTTCATCATTACAGGTGGTGAAGAATCCCAATAATATTATGGTAAATGGTAAATCTTCTGATGAAAGTGCCAACTTCAAAAGTTCAAGGTAACAGCTTGTCACATGTATATAGCAGTGGAGAATGAGAATATTGTTTTAATAATTATGATTTTGGTTTAGAGGTCATATTAAATCCGGGATAACAATAGCTTGACAAGTTTTTCTGATGTGGTTTTCTCATGTCTGGAGACCACAGTTTGAATTTCTCTTTTTCTTTACCCGTCTTCTTTTCCCAGGAAATTGCTTGAACATGTAAGATGGCCCCTGAGCAGTTGGTGGATTTACCACCAAGCTGTCTTCACAAGGACAGTTTGACTAGCTTGGTTTCTACCAATAACTACATGGCTCTTATAGCTCCTGTTAGAAATACATGTAGTGTACTCCATACTGAACTAGTGTTAAGTTTCGTTTGACCATACCATGCTATACACACCTACTGCCATATAGTTCTGGTACTTGACTTCTGTTTCATTATTTTCCAGGAAAATTATTTGCAGTTTTCTTTTTGTTGTTTTGTAACCTCAATAACTGAGGCTGAAATTATCTTTGCAGCCCGATTTTGGATGTTTCATGCCTCTTTGCTGAAATGGTACAGCATGGACTACGCTGCCTTGCTTTCTGCAAAACACGCAAGCTTTGTGAACTTGTGTTGTGCTATACGTAAGTATCATCAATTTTGTGGAGTTCAGTACTCCAATTCTACATGACATGATTTATGGCATTTTTCGCCTCAGGCTTTTTTTATTTATCTGGTGTTATGGAGAGTTAAATGATGAAATGAATAAATATTATTGTGCTAGGCGTGAAATTCTTCAGCAGACAGCTCCCCATCTGGTAGACTCTATATGTGCTTATCGTGCTGGTTACATTGCTCAGGTTAGTGAGCTATTTGCCCTGCATTTATTTCTGTCATTTGAAATGCTGTCTTTGTGGAAGAGAACCTTGGAGTGGTTACTTCTTTTTGGTTGAAATTTAGATTGTTGAACCATTAGGTTTTTTGTGCTCTGAATATTCACAATCATAGACTGCAATCAATAGGGGGAGTCAGCTATTATCTAGATTATTCTTCTGTTTACTTAAAAGTTCGAAATTATTATGCCTCATTGAAGCTGATAGACATTATTGTTTCTCTCTCTCTCTCACCCCATTTATAATAAAGATACAAAGTAAAAGAGAGTATGTGATGTATTTATGTCATAGTACTTTCTTCTGTTTCGTAGTCTGTGCAACTTTGTTACTGACAATCAATGTTATGTCCTGTTAATGTCTTGTTTAGTTTGAACAGCCTTCTGACAGCATTTGCTTGACTGGTGGAGCAGAATAGGAGAAGAATAGAGAGTGATTTTTTTGATGGAAAGCTTTGTGGTATTGCTGCAACAAATGCCCTTGAATTGGGTATTGATGTTGGACATATTGATGTAACTCTTCATTTAGGTTTTCCTGGTAGTATTTCTAGGTAGGCTTCCAGTTAATCCTGTTCCCACCAGTGCTTTAACTTATTGCCCAAATTGTTTTAATTGAGTATATTTGTTGTTTTATATTATTTTTTTCCTCCTCTTCTATGCATGTCTGAAGCTTGTGGCAACAAGCTGGCAGAGCCGGGAGGAGAGATAGACCTTCTCTTGCTGTGTATGTTGCTTTTGAAGGGCCTCTTGATCAATATTTCATGAAATATCCAAAGAAACTTTTTGGAAGCCCAATTGAGTGCTGTCATGTTGACGCTAAGAACCAACAGGTTTTAAATTTTCTTATATTCCTTTCATTTATCCGTGTCTAATTTGTGTCTAGCGAATTGGCAATATTGATTTTATGCTTCTTGATACCTTATTCCTTGTAGGTTCTTGCACAGCAGTTGGTTTGTGCTGCTCACGAACATCCACTGAGTTTGTCTTATGACGAGAAGTTTTTCGGTTCTGGTTTAGACAGTGCCATAGTGTCTCTTAAAAATAGAGGATATTTGAGTTATGATTCATTATGTAATTCTTCTGCTAAGGTTTGGAACTATATTGGGCACGAGGTATATTATTTCTTCGCATTGTCTGAGTTCAATTCTACTGTTCTTTGGTTTATAATTTTTTCTCTTGCAGCATGCCGTTGTTTGCTCTGTACAGGATTCTGTATATTTTGAACAACCACGACCTTTTGGTTTCTAACATAATCTTTTTCTGTGAAATATATTTTTTGTTGTTGTAGAAAATGCCTTCACATTCAGTTAGTATACGATCAATAGAAACTGAAAGATACAAAGTTATAGACCAGCAAAAGAAAGAAATCCTTGAAGAGATTGAGGAAAGCAGTGCTTTTTTTCAGGTAAAATTCTAATGCACATCTATAATACATTTTCTACCTTACCTTGTTGGAAACCTATAAAATACTTTGTACACTATTGTTTGGAGTTTTTTTCCCCATTCATCTCTTTATGAATTTACTTTAGATCATTTTATCCTCATACGTTTAATCCAGGTATATGAAGGTGCTGTTTATATGAACCAAGGAAAGACGTATCTGGTCACAAGCTTAGATTTATCACGTAAGATTGCTTCGTGCTACGTGGCTGATTTGAAGTATTACACAAAAAGCCGTGATTGCACAGATATTCATGTCATGGGCAGTAAATATGTATGTCAGATTCTTAAACTTTTGCTTGCAATGCCTTTTCCTCAATGCATTTCTGTAACTTGCATGAGTTAATTTTCTGTTGTAGGCTTATCGGCCTCAGCTCTCCAACATCCAGTTCTCAAGAACAACAGCCCGAGCAGATCCTTGCAAAGTAACAACTACATGGTTAGGGTACCATTGTGTATCTAGAGGAAGCAATGAGATAATGGAAACAGTTGACCATGTACTTCCTAAATATTCTTATGAGTCACAGGTAAATCAGAGTACATATTAACATCGTCACAGACACGGAACCCAATATGGAACGACATGAGGACACGGCACATTTCCAAAAACTAGGACATTGATACAGTAATATACTAGGACATTAATACAGTAATGACATGGAAATTATAATAATATATTATTATAATTAACAAATCAGCTCATCAACCCATTCAAACTGCTGTACCCATTCAAATACCCAACTCAACCTTGCAATTTCAGTAATCTGAACCTGAACTCAACCCATTCAAATACCCAAGTAACCCTACACACCGTGCACTACAATTTTTAATCTATAAAGTACAAGCCCATTTCAAATTTCGAGGTCACAAAGGTAGCTAGAAGAGTAGAAGAGAAAAGAAAGAAAGTAATGGACTGAGCCCCCCTCCTCTCCCAGCCCCTTCCAAATGTGTCCTGACTGCGCCCTTCCCATGTCTCCGCTGTGTCAAATGTGTCTCCTCAATGGATACGTATTGTGCTGTATCCATTGCATCTCGTGTCTGTTCGCAGGTCGGACATTGCATGCCCCAGAATATTGGGGTGTCCGTGCAACCTAGATTGTCATTGGTTGGTTCTATGATTAACCTTGAATTCTTGTTTGTCTTCTCTTTTTGTCTATATAATCTGTTTCATCTTTTCATCAAAGCAGGCAGTTTGGGTTTCGGTTCCACAATCAGTAAAAGAAGCTGTAATTATGAAAGACCTTGATTTCCGAGCAGGGCTGCATGCTGCATCACATGTTGTTCTAAACGTTGTGCCTTTGTGAGTCCCTTATACTTGTGATTTTCATATAACAGTCTCCCTCAGCTTTGCATTTTTCAGTAAATTTGTGCAGTTGCATTTTTCAAAGCCGGTGTAATGCATTGCATGCATGGTTTACATTTTGATTTACTCGCTCCCTCTCTAGTCGGATTCTCTTAAGAATTTGAAGCATGTTTGTTATGATTCCAATGGTTGTGTGCGACTGACTGCATTATGATGTTTCTGCATGCAGACGAATAATATGCAACTTATCAGACTTGGCTCCAGAGTGTATAAACCCTGAATACACCCGCTATTACCCGGAAAGGATTCTATTATATGACCGGCATCCCGGAGGAAGTGGTGTCTCTGTACAGGTGAAAACTGAAGTATCATTACATTTGCTGAAGAAAGCTTGGTTTTATTTATTTTCACCTTTTACAAAAAGGTCATCTTCTTAATGCTGTGATCTTTGATTACTCTATGTTCTACCATATGAGGAAACCTATAGGATGCTAGGCGGCCCTTTAATATATCTGATAATAGTTTCACTTCGATGCCCTGGTTTGGTTTCCGAAGAGGATTCTGACCTCAGGACAGCAATATCCAAGGTGACTCTCTGTTGAAATAAATATATTGGGACATGTAACAGGTTCAGCCGATTTTCATGGAGCTCTTAATTGCTGCTTTGGAACTTCTTACATCTTGCCGCTGCTCAGAACATGGAGGCTGCCCTAATTGTGTTCAAGTCTGTCTCTCGTTCTTTATATTTGCTTTATCTCTCTCTCTCAACATGAAGTAACTGGAAACATTTTGCATTACAGAGTTTTGCTTGTAAGGAGTATAATGAGGGTTTGCACAAGGAGTCA
Source organism: Prunus dulcis (assembly GCF_902201215.1). NCBI lineage: Eukaryota > Viridiplantae > Streptophyta > Magnoliopsida > Rosales > Rosaceae > Prunus > Prunus dulcis. The sequence goes on along the minus strand of NC_047654.1, from coordinate 16,408,703 downwards.
GCAATTATGATCATTAAGGTTGAGATCTAAAGTGACGGACCCAAATCTATTTATGTTAGTTTGTTTTCCATCACTCAGTTGACTGGTTTTCTTATCCATTCAGGGTGTTCTTGATGCGGAATTATGATATGCACGAATCTTCTTAATCTTCATAATCTTGAGTGAAGCAAAGCAGAAGCAGCGGTATTTGATACTGACCAGATTAACTTCTTTTCCCCTATTTCTCGGTATATATATATATGTAAGTGTGTGTGTAAACAAGCCTTCGTAATTTTTACGAAGGAATCAGAGAGTGGTACAAGTATGAGTACGAGAAAGTTCCAGAAATATAAACGTTGTGGTGATGAACAGATGAAGTGATTAGTAGGAAGTAGTAGGCTATTTTTGCTTTTGAAAACCACAAGTGAAGCATAGGCAGGCAGAGGAAGAAACAAAAAGAATAATACGAAGGATGCCTCGATATTTTTGGTAGCTCATGCAAATCATGGCATTCTCTGTGTGTAAATATGAACTCAGGGATGACCAGTCTTAAACCAATTGTGTTCCTTTTACAATTCTGACTGAGTTCAGAGGCTATTGAGAGCTTACTTTGCTTTCAGCCGGTTTGTCCAGAGGTTTTTTTTCGTAATTTTCGTCCTTTTTTCTTTTGTTTTTTCCGTTCTCTCCTCTTCGGGCTTCTCTTGTTTTGTTTTGTCCCATTTTGGCTTTTATTCAATGACATTCAACGACCCAAATACGGCCCAAATACAAACACGGAAAAAAATTTAAAATAAAAAAATAATGGCCCATGCAGGTCTCGAACCTGCGACCTTCGCGTTATTAGCACGACGCTCTAACCAGCTGAGCTAATAGGCCAGTTGGTTTTATTTAACAGTTGTTGATTTTTTATAGTAACTAGTTTCTAAGGATACAGTCCGTACGATTCTCATGGAAAGGAATAAAGGATTGAAGGAAAATGACAGGTTTGAAGCCTTTACTCCACTGTTGAATTAGGATATATTGATAAATTAGGATCATAGCAAATGGAATTTTTTTTTATCGTATATCATCAACAATATAAATTAATCTAATTTACAGAGATAGATTCATACTTGAAGGAAACAGATTTGACGCATTGTTAGAAAATAAAGGGATCTCATCGGACCCACATGGCTATGGCTTTGGTTTTGGTTTTTTAATTTTTTGTTGGGTTTTGGTTTTATCAATGTACATTAATTTGTATTTTTCCAAATGGATCCATTTGGATGAATCTCATTGGCATTAGCATCTCTAATAAAATGAATTGAAGTCCGGAACTTGGACCCACTATTTGACTATTATATGTCTCAACTTAATCATGCAAGTTATTTCCAATTTACCATAATGCCCCCGCAGTCCCCGTCCTCCTTTATGCGTGTGCACTTCTGAACTGCCCCCAACTTCATAGGCACGCACGAGACCCACCTGAGTATCTGTAACCGGGAACAGCACCAACCAAGGCAAGAAGGAAGAGAGATAGAGAGATGGGGTGGGCAATAGCACTCCACGGCGGTGCAGGCGACATCCCGCTCTCCCTGCCGCCGGAGCGCCGCCTGCCTCGCGAGGCCGGCCTCCGCCACTGCCTCCACATCGGCGTTGAAGCTCTCAAAGCCAAGACCTCCGCTTTGGACGTCGTTGAGCTTGTGGTAATCAAATTATCAACTGTTCTCAATTTCAATTTCTGGATTAAGAAAACCCTCTTCTCTATTTTTACCGGATCATTTAACTCAATATAATCTTTTGGCAATGAAATATTATGAATGAGGAATGAGTGAGTCTGATCATTTTATTAGTAAATGCATAGGTTCGTGAGTTAGAGAACATTCCACACTTTAATGCCGGTAAAGGGTCTGTCTTGACCACCCAAGGCACAGTTGAAATGGAAGCTTGCATCATGGATGGAACCAAGAGATGTGGAGCTGTTTCTGGGCTCACCACTGTTGTCAATCCCATATCTTTAGCAAGACTGGTCATGGAGAAAACTCCTCACATTTATCTTGCATTTGACGGAGCAGAGGCCTTTGCAAGGGAACAAGTCAGTGCCTCACAACCAATTTTACCATAGGCTTAAAATGGTTTTTCCTGTAGTGGGTTTCTTGATCTTCAATTTTCTTGTATGACTTCCTAATTTTGCAGGGTGTTGAGACTGTAGATTCAAGTCATTTCATTACCCCAGAGAATGTTGAGAGGCTCAAGCAGGCAAAAGAAGCCAACAGAGTGCAGGTACACTCTTGTCTAAATCTTGGCTTGTGAGTTAGGAAGTTGAATTCCCTCACACTCACACATTAGAATTGCATAACCAGTGGCTACAATTGTTTGTGCTGACTGATCACTTTTGCCCCAAATGTACAGATTGATTATACACAACCCCTTCACAAAGATGAGAAGAAAGAAACACCAGAAGCTGATGGGGATAGTAAACTTGGGACGGTTGGATGCGTGGCTGTCGATAGTCTCGGGAATTTAGCTTCTGCAACTTCTACTGGCGGATTAGTCAACAAGATGGTTGGTCGGATTGGGGACACACCCATCATTGGTGCAGGGACATATGCCAACAGTCTCTGTGCAGTTTCTGCCACGGGCAAAGGTGAAGCGATAATCCGTGGTACGGTTGCAAGGGATGTAGCAGCTGTTATGGAGTTCAAATGTGTTTCTCTCAAAGAAGCTGCAGCTTATGTTGTGGAGGAGGGCACTCCAAAAGGCAATGTAGGTTTGGTTGCTGTATCTGCCACAGGGGAAGTGACAATGCCTTTCAATACCACAGGCATGTTTCGAGCTTGCGCTACTGAGTATGGGTATTCAGAGATTGGAATATGGCCTTCTGTGCAAAATTGAGCTGTTTCTTTCAGTGAGCTTTCCATTGTTTGAATCCAGGACAATTCCCATACTTGACATATGGGAAATGTTTAGCATTTATTGATTTTGTGCTTTAATGTCTAATCTAGTATTCAATTTTTAGTGGTTGCATTGCTTGAACCCCTATCTAAATATCTTTGTGGTATTAATATTTTCAACAAAGTTGACTGAAATTGCAACATTTTCTACTGCTATTCTGCATATGAAGACTGGATGGTCATGACTTGGTCAAATGCATGAATTAAGGGAACACCAAACCATTGCATCCGCAGATTAAAGAGGAAAAATTCATTGCATGCGAAGTGATGCACCCTATAAAAATCTTGTGAATTTATAAGCATGATTTTCATTATATCAGATTATGGCTTCTCTCTCCCTTTCCGATTATCAAGAACAGGAGGAAAAAAAAGATGTCCTCCAAAACTGCGAAGAAATTATCTCAACCCTCCCTAAAGACAGAGGCTGGGGAACCGAGCATTACTACCAATATGAAGGCTTTTGGTACCCCCCCATTTTTCTTGAAGGTGTCATTTGGGCACAAGCAAATTTCAGGGCTAGAGACGATGACATTTTCTTGGCCACTTTTCCCAAGTGTGGCACAACATGGGTGAAGGCTCTCATGTTTGCCATCCAAAATAGAGAAAACTACGATTTTTTGTCACATCCATTGCTCACAAAAAGCCCTCAGGATTGTGTGCCCTACATAGAGTTACTTGCTCACCAAGATAACCCAATTGACTACCTTGACGCTATCGCCTCACCTAGATTCCTTGCGACTCACATTCCACACAGGTCGTTGCCAAAGTCCATTTTGAATTCTGGTACTAAAATTGTATCCGTTGCCAGGAACCCAAAAGATGTTCTTATTTCTTATTGGGTATTTTCCCAAAAAATAAGATCAAGTATAAACAAGCTAGCTCCTCTTCCCATGGAAGAGGGGTTTGAGTTGTTCTGCAAAGGGGTTGCACTTTCTGGCCCATTTTGGGATAATGTACTGGGTTATTGGGAAGCAAGCTTGGAAAACCCAGAGAAGGTTCTGTTTTTGAAGTTCGAGGATATCAAGATTGACACAGAATGCTCTGTAAAGAGGCTGGCAGAGTTCATGGGCCTTCCTTTTTCATCAAAGGAAGAGCAAGAAGGTGCTGTGCGAGAAATAATAAAGTTGTGCAGTTTTGACAACTTGAGTAATTTGGAGGTGAACAAAAGTGGGACATTTGGTGTGGGGTCCAAAACTGATGGAAAATTCTGCAACGATGTCTTCTTCAGACGAGGGCAGACTGGAGACTCAAAGAACCACCTAACACCTGAGATGCTCGACCGTCTTGACAAAATTACAGAGCAAAAATTGGGCGCTTCTGGTCTGAAATTTTAGAAACAACTTGATCAACCGTTGAATTAAACAAATCATGGGTTTACAAAATTTTGTTCCGTTAGTTTGATCCCACGGTTGCATGAATTTGCATTGTACGTAGTTTTGGCTAGCCAGCTACCTAGCTATTTGATCCTTTCATTTCACGTGTGATATGAAGCTTGCAAGTTACAGCTTTCATTCTCTCTCTAATTTCCAAACGTTATCACATGACAGTTTGTAAGTGTAACGTGATAACGTCTGGAAATTAATGACTGAAACAAATGTAGCCAGCAAACCGTTTACAATCAATATTACATTAATAAAAGGCTGATTTTATGTATCCAACTTTTAATGTTTACTTTGAAAAAATTAGATTGGTTATTAGCTTTGAATTAAGACAAAGAAAAACAGTCCGACTAGATATTATGAGCACAAACAAACGTAGAATATTCAAAACAAATAAAAACCAGCCGTTGTAGGAAATAAAACTGCTTGGCATTTTGAAACAGCAATAAAAATTCTAACAGTTTCTACGTACCCTCCCATTTGCTTCGAAGAGCTGCTGCATGCGCTGACACTTCATATATAGCCATGCAGCACTTCATCTCTTTTCACATTACTTCATTCCATCTTCTCTCTTGCCTTTCCATCAGTAAATTGTTATTTTTATTCTCAGTTCGACTAGAATATAGATGGCTTCAAGTGGGTCTGATCTTTTCGATGGACAAGTAGAGGAAAACAAGAATTTCCATGAAAACTTCGGAGAAATGCTGTCAACTCTCCCTAAAGGCTTGGGAGCTGGTGGGTGTTACTACCAATACCAAGGCTTTTGGTATTCCAGCGTTTGGCTTTTAGGCACCATTTGGGCACAACGAAGTTTCAGGGCTAGAGACACTGACATTCTCTTGGCAGCCTCTCCAAAGTCCGGTACAACCTGGATGAAGGCCCTAATGTTTGCTATCGTAAATCGAAAGCGCTACCCTCATCTTCCATCATCATCATTGGCATCCCATCCGTTGCTCACAAAAAGTCCACACAATTGTGTACCATACCTAGAGGTTCGTGATGAAGAGCACATGATTGGAGGCAATCCAATCGCCTACCTAGACTCTCTTCCACCATCATCACCTAGATTGCTTTCAACCCACATTCCATACACATCGTTACCAAAATCCATTTTGAGTGATTCGGGTGGTCGAATTGTGTATATTGCTAGGAACCCAAAAGATGTTTTTGTTTCTTACTGGAGCTTCTGCCAGAAATTTAAATCCAAAACTGACCCATCAAAAGGGCAACCACTAGCAGCAATTTCCATGGAAGAGGCATTTGAGTTGTTCTGCAAAGGGGTTTCAATTACAGGCCCCTTTTGGGATCATGTTCTCGACTACTGGAAAGCGAGCTTGGAACGCCCTGATCAGGTAGTGTTTATGAAGTACGAGGATATGAAAATGGACACAATGCAGCATGTGAAGAGGTTGGCTGAGTTCATGGGGCATCCTTTTTCGTTAGAGGAAGAGAGGCAAGGCGTTGTGCAAGAAATTATAAACTTGTGCAGTTTTCAGAATTTGAGTAATTTGGAGGTGAACAAAAGTGGGGCATATCGTGTCCATATCGCGTCCCAAACGGGGCAAACACCTTTGCTGGTGAACAACAGTGCCTTCTTCAGACGAGGAGAGGTTGGAGACTCCAAGAACCATCTAACGGTTGAGATGCTTGAGCATCTTGACAAAATCACAGAGGAAAAGTTGGGTTCTTTTGGTTTGAAACTTTAGATGAATCAAAGCTTTAATTAAGCTCTCGCTTAATTTTTCTGCTTTTTAATTAATATTTCTACAATAAAAGACATCGATTTGTTTATGCTTTTGATAATATGGTATGGATGGACTACAACCTTATTTGATGAATTAAATTATAAGTTACATGCATGAAGACAAGAGGCACCGTAATTACTCGGCAGAGGCACCAAATGTAAATCCAGAAGCTTTGAACTTGTCATCTGTGATCTGATCTAGACGTCTTGCCAACTCATCTGTGAAATAATTTTTCCAGTCCCCAACTTGACCTTTCCTAAAGAAGTAACTGTTCTTAACAACAAGCTGGCTAGTAAACCATTGCACCTTGGTTTTATTCACCTCCAGATGACTCAACTTCTCAAAACTACAGAGCTTTATTATTTCCTGCACAACCCCCTTTCTCTCTTCCTCTAATGAAAATGGCTGGCCCAAAAATTCAGCTAATCTCTTCAAATGAACAAAGGGGTCCTTCAAATCCTCATATTTGAGGTTGTCTATGGGAAAACTCCAGGCCACTATCTCGATCTTGTTCCCATTTCTAATCCTACAATAACCAGCAAGAAAGCAGAAGACCTTGTTGTTTCAATGGCAAGGGTTCATGAGGATGTGAAGAAGAAACTCGAGGAAAGCAATGAGAAGTACAGCGAAGCTGCCAATGCTCATCAGCGTGTGAAGATATTTCGTGAAGGTCTTGTATGGGTTTATTTGAAAAAAGGGCGTTTTCCATCTGGCGCTTATGATAAATTGAAGGAAAAGAAAATTGGTCCATGTCGAATTTTGAAGAAGATCAATGACAATGCTTACAAAATCGAGTTGCCTTCGAATATCCGTACCCATCCTACTTTTGATGTGCAAGACTTGTCTGAATATCTTGGCGAATTCAATTCAAACTCGAGGGCGAGTTTCTTCTCACAGGGGGAGTATGATGCAGCAGTGCACTAAGGGAGATGTTTAATGACTGATCTATTATTGGGGTAATTGGGAAGTCAAGAAATCTTGGGTGGTGCAGGAGAATAAATTTAGATGCATGATACATGTATCTTAGTTAATATTTGAGTCCTTTCATTTGCTTCTGTTTTAGCTTAAAAAAGAGTCTGTAGGCTATTGTGGAGGGGATCAATTATTAAGAATTTCAATTGTAATGTCAAACAGAGCTATGCTCTTTCTATTATCAAAGACTCCTTCTCTTTGAGCGTCTCATGTAATTTCTAGCTATTTCGCATCAGCACTTTGTGTTTCATCAGTCGCAATACCGTGTGGCTAAAGAAATACACATAAAAACTGTTTTACAAACCTACATTATTATAGGGTTTAAATGACAGTGGCATGTCCGTTAATAATTTGAGTTTTATAACTAGAAAGATCAGAGAACACAGAGTCTCCTAGATGTACCCAAATGACTGGAACATAAGGGCGCCACAAACCACCAGGCGTTCTGATCAGTTCAAGTCTCAGCTGATCTAACAGGTCCCGTTTGACAAAAATGCCACCCCAAAAATTCAAGCAGATCTTCAAACCCCTCAATGACCTACAGAGGAAATAATGAATTTTCTTTTTTACATTCTCTCTGGAATAGCTCATCATGGATCAAACCCCAATATAGCAAGAAGTAGCCACTCAGTCATTCCATAAACCATAGCCCATTCCCATATGAAACTTGGGTTCTTCGTTGTATCATTTGCAGGACTCCGATTTCTTGAACATCCATTAATTCCAAATCGTACGAAATTAACTACCACTGCAGGAAAGAAAAAAAAACAAAACAAAATTAACATGCATGTAAAGGGCATCTATTAAGAAAATCACTTCAAGCTAAACTGGCCTAGGAAATAATCAGAAGGATTTGAAAATAATATATGGCATTTACCTTTCATTTCTTCAAGAATCTGTTTACTACTAGCAGCCACAATTATGTGTGAAATTAAATTCAGCCACTTTGCAGACTGAAGGAAACAATTCATCAAAAGTTGCATACCCTTGCAACCAACCATTGCTCTCACAAAACTCTAGATGTACATTTATTTAGAGGATATTCCTATAATCAGTTTCAACACACATTTGACGTAACAGTTGGAATGGATAATGTGTTTGCTTGTTTCTCTATAAGTGTAAAGGTTGCTATTAATGAATGTAGATACAGATTCAATCACTTCAATTGTTAACATGCATTAACTATACCTGATATCACCATCCATGGGAGCATGCTTCACTTCTTAATCTGAGGACAATATAGAACTAATCACCAGTCAAAGCCCGAGGTCTGTGCTCAGTGGAAAACAAGTACATCCCAGTTTGTGAAATTGCTCTCACAAATGCCATATTTGCCATTACAGTTGGAGCACACCAGTAATCACCAGTACAAAAAATAACCTTATTCTTCAAAGCCAGTTTTCTAGTGGTTGGAAGGTTCATCATAGATATATAAGGGAGCAAAAATCATCAAACATATCAAACAAAATGTCAATGAAACTCGAATTTTTTCGGACAGGCTTAACCCTGTTTGGACTTAATGCAGATTGCAGACTAGGGTTGGTTGGTTCTCACAAATGTCTACTGTGCTTGTTTCCCTTTTTTTACAATTTTTTTCGTTTCTTGCGTATATAGAAGAAGAAGAATAAAAAAACCCGATGCGACTACGGATATGCTTAATGTCCTACACTGAGGGCAACAGAATCTGCATACTTAACCAACCTTGGAAGCAAATATCCCCTCATGTTGAAACCATTCCTTCCAGTCCATACTCTGCATTATGAAAAATCAGCCTAGGCGGCATGGGCGGGTCTGGGCAGCGCTAGGCGGTTCTGGGTGCCAGGGTGGGTATGGTTCTTTTCTTTTGTTCTTTAAGCCCACTGCCTAGCGATTTTTCAAACTTATGCACTGTAGGGCTGGTCTAGGCGGCGCTGGGAGGGTCTGGGCGGAGCTAGGGGGTCTTGGCAGCGCTAGGCTGGTCTAGGCGGGTCTAGGCGGCACTAAGCGGCGCTAGGCGGATCTGGGTGCCAGGGTGGGTCTGGTTCTTTAGGGTTTGGGGTCTGCGTGCCAGGGTGGGTCTGGTTCATATGGGAGATGATCCTGACCTGGAACTGACAGAACCTCCACCTGATGTTGGTAATATCTTGGTTCTCTCGTATAGAGCAGCAACATGTACTATTTCCCTTGCAGTGGAGTGTCCAGTAAAAGACAGCCTATCCCTGATCAGGAAGTGTTTATGAAGTACGAGGATATGAAAATGGACACAATGCAGCATGTGAAGAGGTTGGCTGAGTTCATGGGGCATCCTTTTTCGTTAGAGGAAGAGAGGCAAGGTGTTGTGCAAGAAATTATAAACTTGTGCAGTTTTCAGAATTTGAGTAATTTGGAGGTGAACAAAAGTGGGGCATATCATGTCCATATTGCGTCCCAAACGGGGCAAACACCTTTGCTGGTGAACAACAGTGCCTTCTTCAGACGAGGAGAGGTTAGAGACTCCAAGAACCATCTAACGGTTGAGATGCTTGAGCATCTTGACAAAATCACAGAGGAAAAGTTGGGTTCTTTTGGTTTGAAACTTTAGATGAATCAAAGCTTTAATTAAGCTCTCGCTTAATTGTTCTGCTTTTTAATTAATATTTCTACAATAAAAGACATCGATTTGTTTATGCTTTTGATAATATGGTATGGATGGACTACAACCTTATTTGATGAATTAAATTGTAAGTTACATGCATGAAGAAAAGAGGCACAAAAGAAAAGACCGTAATTACTCGGCAGCGGGACCAAATGTCAATCCAGAAGCATTGAACTTGTCATCTGTGATTTGAAAGGTGGCCAAGAAGATATCGGATGGTCGAGCATGAAAATGGTGCTGGAGCATCAAGGCGCCTTTGAAGTCGCAGGCAGGGGAAAGCCAGAAGCCTTGGTATTGGACCAGATGTTGAGTCATCCAGCCTCTTTCTTTTGGAAGGCTTAGCACCAATTCTCCATATTTTGCAATGGTTTCTTGGTAGGCTTCTTCGTCGTCTTGTTTCTCATTATTAAGACTGGTTTCTTGGCATGGCTTAGAAGGTAGGGAGGCTCCTCCTTCAGACATGGAGCTATAATGCAAATGCAGGGGAGTGATGAAAATGTTCTAATTGCATGGAAATACAGAGGTCTTTGAAACCTTATAAATATAAATATGTAGGTAGGAGATGATTCATCATGCATTGCCATCGCCAGCTAAATTACGTAGAAAGAGGGCCATTTTTTCCAATTGCCAGCCAAAAGAATCTCTTGAAAAGACTCCAAATAATGATTAATTAACCACAATGTTGATTGACATTTTCATACATTTTCTCAGCGACGAAAAACTTAGTTGCAATGGAGATAATACTTTTTTGTTATTTCCGGTCAATAGTGTTATGCCACGTGGAAGAGTTATCATGCGAGTTATGCATGTTATGGAAGTCTTTCCCCTTAGCAAGGGAGGGCTCAAACAAATCCAAGAATTTAAACCCGAATCACACAGCAGGCCTTCCAACAAAACTTTGCAAATCAAATTAATAAATAAACGTTATCCACAAAAAGAAACTGCCCTCTAATAATTATTATAATTATTCGGCGAAAAATGGGTAACAAGTAAAATGACAACCAGATGTTACGGTTTATGTCTAGGATATCTGAGAAAAAAATGGTTCATAAGTTGCATGATAACTTAAATGAGGCTGACAAATTATTACAATAGTTGCTAAAGAACAAATAATTCTACACCTTGCAGAAGGGGAAGAAGAAAACCCCATCAGGCAAAAATCAATCTACCTCTCACAAATGTTCACCTAGTACATTTAAACTTTCTAATGTATAAAAACAATGCCTTTCTTTTCTTTAAGAAAACTGTGATGGAAAAGGAAAAAGAAAACTGCCTAATAAAGTCAAAATTTTATACTTCTGACTCTACATTAATGCGATCCCATTTGCAGGTTTAGAGTTTTAAAAATATCGAAGATCGCATGAATTACTAGCAATCAAGAAGTAGCACATTCTAACTTGTGACACAATCCTGGAGATATGGGTGGCTACGATTTACATATCGCTCCCAAAGAGGCCTATACCTTTCAATGGCCAACTTCAGCCATGGCTTCATGAATCCGTTAAAGTGAACAACCGCTGCGCTCTCAATCAATCGGTTGTCAATATTCAGATCATACCCCAGTCCTAATACATGCCATCTCCTATCAAGCGGCTCTGTCAGACCATAAAAAGTTAGAAGGCCAGGCGGAAGAGTGCCCACCCTCCAAAGCGTCCCATCAGCATTCTGCTCCTGCCAGTAATGATAACGTGCAGTTACGTCCGCTTTCTTCCAAGCAATGAGATCAAAAACATTCATACCAAAGGCCCATCCGCATGCCTGTGGATCAAATTTCGAGCTGATGATTGTGTTTGAGAAATTGAGATACTTATAATAACGATGAAATGCTTCAAGACAAGTTTCCACTGCTCCATTCACATTTCCATGCAAATCCAATGAGAAAAGTGGGGTCAGATCCTTCTGGACAACAACATCATCATCAAGAAAAACTACCTTCTCCAGCTGCGGATAGATCTCTGGAATGTAAAATCGAAGGTGATTGAGCAAAGATTGATACTTAGGGCTCCGCAACTTTGGTGCAACATTATCTTGATATCCTCCAATATAGTAGGCTTGGGAATCTGCACTGAGGAGCTGCTTCACGATCGGAGCATAAGAGGCATTAAACCAAGAAAATTCCTCAACATTCTGCACTTCTATTGTGGACCCTTTGAAATCATTACTGAGGAACCAAGCCTGCATAGTGCCATAGTTGATCCCATTCGTGACAATGTGGAAGACCAGCTGTTTTGGATGGTCAGCATTGGAGACAGTAGAGTTGACAACTACAGAGGTGGCCAACACATTGTCCGAAAATATGCAGAAATGGTAGAGATTGTTGTCCATGAGTCTGGGAGAGTTCCTCTTCTCATCTGCAAGTTCTTGCAGAGATGGCTTTCTAAGCCAATCAGCTGTGAGTTTAACATTTAGGCAATGGAGGCTTTTGGGTAATGCTTCAGCAGCTAGTTGCCCAAATACTGTGCTTTGAACTGTGGCTGCATTTGCACGCTCTTCAAGGGCTTGGATATGAGATTTCATTGTCATTATTGTGGTTGCAATGTCATAATGTGCATCTTCTGCCCTAAATATAAGATATGAAAGGCTTTTAATTATTGGCTCTGCTTCCTCTAAGGTGACTGGCTCCCCCCTCATGGCAGCTTTTGATAGCAAAAGCTGGCAATTTCTGATATTTGAACTAAGCTCCCAAGCAAGATGAAGGTTATTGTGCTCTTTGGCAATAATAACATAAGCTTTGGCGAGTGTCATTTGCTCAGCCAGCTGCCTGGAAAACGATCTAGCACTCAATATTTCTTCCGTAAAATTTAAACTCTCGTGAGCAACCTGGTCAAGTCCCGTATTTCTTTCCTGGAAATGGGAGATCACAGCCAAGTAAGAAATTGAACAATTTATTTGAAAGATGACAAGCCATATCACAAAGGAATAACAGAGGTAACAATTTATTACAATTAATAATTACAAACAACCACCAATGTATATTACAATGTATGTCTTCTAGATTTTTGAATAAGTAATTGACATTCACTTTTCACTGTTCTCTCTCAGATGTATATGACAATTGTACAAAGAGATGCAACCAATGTCAACTAGAATTCTATTCCTGCAACAAGCTATATTTGGGCAGGAACTTAAAACTTAGGAAAACTTTAGATATCCACGCAGAGTAACACACGGGAAAACTTTTCCAATGAGATTCAAAAGATCTTACAAAAGCAACTATACGTGAAAACACATAAATGACAATACTGTGAACAAAAATATGTTTTGGATATGATACCACCAAGCCAAAGAAGAAAAATATACATCTGGGTTACTGTTCTCAATGGCGGTGAACAAAGTATGTCCTTGCATATTTGCTTTATTCACCCCATCCAAAGACTAAAATTCTGTAATGTATTAATATAGGGACAAGGCAAGCACAAAGGATTGACAGATTAAAAAGACAATGACAAGAACAGTTAGCTAATACCAACTATCAACTAGTAAAAGTACAGTTCAACACACTGAACAGGTGAGAATGGAAGCTCTAATGAACTCCAAGCTTTGCAAGTTCGTTGCTGCCTGTCACATGTGGTCTCTAGCTAGATAATGGAACTGCTAATTACAAATATAATCCATACTTGCAATAAAAAAACATGATATTAAGAGTAACAGCCAGAAATCAATAAGACCGTATCATAACAAAGCCTTCTTAAGGACCTCAATGGAATGATAACTCAGTCAGTTAACCAACTAGAGATTCATCGAAAATATCCAAAACCACTTATACAAATGTCTAAACAAAACAATAAAAGCACAATTGTGTATTTCCATACTTGATCAGAAATTTCACTGTCGAAAGCCTCAAATAAATCCTAACAACAGACTGCAAACACATCAAATTCCTATCCACCAATATCAAGTTAAAATGTTGAAGAAACACACAGGTCACCAATTCAAGGACAAACTGAATCAATAAACACGTAGTAGCAGCATAGGGGAGCTAAGCAATCATACCAGTACAGGCTGTTCGACCCGATCTTCATGCTGATTATGGTGAACGACTAACAAAACCAGGCCTGCAATCGAGAAGAGTCCAAAAAGAGCCCAGATCCAATACGAAAACCTCCTTCGAACCGGGCGCCGATACTCGGCCGCCCGTCGCCGCATCTTTGCCTAATGTCCTCCACAATTCACCACCAAATCACGATTCGGCACCGACCCATGTCCCAGATTCGATCAATAAACCATCAAAACAGGGCCTTTACGCACATCAGCTCGGTTTGGCTTACTTGGGCAGGCACCAATGTTTGCCTTGAATGTGAAAAAGCATAAAAAACACAGCTTTGAATCAATATTTTCCTTCGTTTTGCCTCTTTGCCTCCCACTCGTCGGCGGGCAGCTCTGCATCAATCAGAGAAATGAAGAGAGGGCACAGTTTGTGAGCTCTTGAATGGGGAACGAGAAGATGGAACTGGAGAGAGCAAAGAGTGATCGAGTTTCGCGATCTGTTGTTGTCACTCTGTGTGTGTGTGTGTGTGTGTGTGTTTCGGTAACAGCGGAAGAAAGTAAAGATTTTAACTAGAGATTGCAGATGGTGTTAGTGTCTTTGGGGAGGGAAAAAACAATCACAAAGCCACTAAGCTAAAGCTAAGGCCCCCTTCTTCACATGAGACCATGTGATTGATTGTATTCGTTGCCTAATATCCAAATAAGCAGATACAAAAACAAACAATTATTTAGTTTCCATGTTTGCTGATATTACCAACCACACATATTATTTATGCCATGAAAATCTATCATGTCACCAAATACATTTTCTCAATTAGTAGATGAAATGTAACACTGAAATATATGTCTGGCGTTTGGAGAAATCGTATCCCAAGCCAGCTGTTTTTTATTTTATTGAATCCTTGTGCTTTTTTGCTATCAATCTAAATTCTCAACTTTTTAAGGTGGAGTTTGCACATGTAGAATGTATATAATTGGCACAGTATTGGTAGGGTAGGGTGTCTGTATGTGACAACCAGTTATTGCATCTCAAGTCTACCGTATGGCCACCGACTAGCGGAGCGAACCTTGAGTTAGCTAAGTAGATGGCAGACTCAAGCCACAAATATGTTTTATTTCTTTCTTATTAAGTGATATTGTAAAGCACGGAGATGGAGATTCGAACTCGAGTACAAAAGAATCAGAACACTATCCTAACCAACTATCTTAACCACGAATGTTTGGATTTGAACTCATTGCTTCTAAATGTTAGAACTTGAACTCATTGCTTTTAGAAGGTACGATGTTCTTTTGTTTTTTAGAACTTCGTTTTTCTCTCTTCAGCCTTCAAAAAACAAAAATGGAAGTTTATTTCCATCTGGTAATGTTTCGTTTTTCAGATTTAGACTACATACTGAATCAAAAAGGCAATTGTTTTGGGAAAATGATTCTTTTAAGTGAAGTGGGGACACGCTATCTGCTGGTTTCCCATCCTCAAGACTAGAAATCACATGTGATAGATAGATACACAAGGGGGAAGAACTAACTAACAAGTGTGTTATCAGTGGGGTCTATAAAATCTGAGTAGTAAATTTATATATAAATTAACAGATAAAAAAAAGTTCTACAACAGCCTGTTTATCCCAACATTGAACAATGCAGCTTCCAATTATCGGAAAGTGATGCAGATGTTACTTTTCAAATTGACGTCAGGGGTATCTCATCTCATAATCAGTGGTGGTTGTATTGTTGTAGCAGGGTGAAGCATCCGGCGAACGTTGTAGCTAATAACTTTGGAGATAGAGGTGCCAAGCCCGGGCTCAATGTAGACCTCCCCTCAACTTTCAGAAAAACTTCCATTCTGGTTTCATTGCCCCCCTCTCTTCATCTCTCTCCTCATGTCACTTGTCAAAATAGAAAAGAGATAGAGAGTTTGGGGCAATGAACGGGGATAGAGAAATATTTATCCTCAAATTGACATCTTTGTCTCCGCCCTGATATTAAAGAGGGGGAGGTGCCATCCTAAGGCATTGGCTTCAAAGTGCGCATGACATCTATTACAGAAATGACTGGAGAGAAGTTCACAGAGAATAGAATAAACATAAATAGCAGAAGCCAATAAGACTTAGCAAAACTACCTTTTTGGAAAGCTCATGGTAAATGGAACAGTAAGAGCAGCAAGACCTCTTGAAACATTTTTCATGGTGGTAGCAGTAGGATTTCCCTTCCATACCTTCTTGCAGATTGCTTGCACTGAAGAACAAACGTAAATAATTTAATTCTTAAGTTGGTTTAACAGAGTTTCTGACCCTATCTGATTGCAGCCTCCCCAACCCCCTCCGTATCTGTCTTCCGATCTCCAAAAAAGGAGCTGGAAAATGACACAGAAAATAAGCAAATAAGAAATTAAACATTTTCGAACAAACTAGATAATAGATATTAAATGTACCAAACCACCTACAACTTGACAGACTATGAGGTCCAGGATTGAATATCGGATGCAACTGGTCCTGTGCTTTCAAAATTGCTATGTTTTCCCATATCTTTAGACATGACCAAACTTAATGAAAGCAAAAGCCTATGTGGATCTAAACCTGCCAAAATCTCACTCTGCTATAAATAAGAGGAAAGATTTCAGAGTGTTCAATATGCATTTGACACACTATTTCAGTCATGGAAGTATCCCTTGTATTGTAAGAGGAAACCAGTAAGAATAGAATGTCAGATATAAACTACTTGTAAAACATGGCACTTCCTCTGCCATGTTCGTTATCTGCCAAACAAAGACGAAGACAAAGACAAAGACAAAGCTATTTGAGACATGATCCAAAGAACACATCTAAAATCAGACATACTTGATAAGTTGGAAGATGTTAAGAGAGAGATGTTAGGACGAGGAAAAAGCTGATGAAGACAGGAGCTTGAATGAAGAGTTCCACCCTCCAATCGCCAGCAAATAAGGGAGAATTGGTATTAACAACAAATCTATTCCCACAATTAACTAAGATGAATGAAACTTGTTGCTATTTTTCTACAAAGTCCCTATCTTTTATTTGGGTATCTTTGTTTTCATAACATCTAACAATAATATATCACAAAGAAAGCAAACAGTTGAGTTCAAATTCAAATTCAAAACAAAAACATCATATTCATATGCAAAGCAAATAGCTTTTAAGTTCTAACCAGTTCCATCCGCCATTGAATTGAGTTGGGTAGCGAAGAACAGAAGAAGACCGCGCCATGTAACTGTGAAGTGTGTTTCTCAGTGTCCTCAACTGCAAAATTGGTAAATTATGTTCAAACAAAGACAAAATAGTTTGGGGTCAATTCGCGAACATGAAAAATAGATAATGCGGTTTCTACCCTACTACATTACAAAGAGAAATAAGGGCATTATTATCTTTTTACGATTTCATTTCTACTCTTCATAGCTCATCGCATCCTGGTTGTCCATCCGAAGATCTTGCAAATTTTTAGTTTTAGGCCGCGTTTGACAAAATTGTATTTTTTTTTGGTTTGGGTCCTCGGGTGCCAACGGGCATACCAAACACAACCTAATTTTTTAACTTTTATATTTTTGGTTATTTTCCCACATCCAACGATCCAAAACTCGTCTCCGGAACCAGAGTCCCATTCGATCGATGATGTCATTGTCATCGACGGCGAACTGCGGTTACTTTCATTGAATTTGTTAATTTTAATTCTGAGAAAAAACCCTGCGTCTTAATTCGGGTGGTGGGAGAGTGTGCCCCATTATCCGTCGCCGAGAAGTGACTTCCATCTCTCTACAAATTTAAGGTGTGTTATCTTTTTTTATTTGTAAACCCATTTCTCAATTTGTTGCATAATATTAATATTCACAACAGCTTTTGACAACCAAATTGATATGCTTTTCAATGGAATATGATTGGGGCATTGTTGGTTTATTGGGTTGCTAACTTGCTATATGCAAATCAATAGATGAAACAGGGTATATTTTGTATGTTTGTATGTAAATCAGCTTCTTGTATATTGACTTCCTCAGTTTGCATCAATATGTATTTGGGATGCTTAAAAGACTTCATTTTTCACCCATTTTACTCAGATACCTTGTTCTGCTTTTGCTTGGATTCTTCAGGGCTGAAGAGACCAAGAGAGAGAGATAGAGGTTGGCAATGACAAAACAATCTGAGAAGTTTTCTGCAGATTTTGTGATGGGAGGAATGGCAGCATTGGTATCAAAGAGTGCAGCAGCACCCATTGAGAGAGTGAAGCTTCTGTTGCAGAATCAAGGAGAGATGATAAAAAGAGGACAGCTTAAGAGACCTTATATGGGTGTTGGTGATTGCTTTAAAAGGGTCTTTAGAGAAGAAGGCGTCTTGTCCTTTTGGAGAGGCAACCAGGCTAATGTTATTCGATATTTTCCTACTCAGGTACTTCATTTACTTTCAAGTCTCCCATTGAATTTGAAATCTTTCTTTCTTTTACAAACCTTAAGCTGATTTTTTACTGTATTTGGATTTATGTAATGAAATTATCGAATTTATTAATTATTAGTCTGTCTGCTGGAATGAGATACTATTTCAAACACTCTTCTTGCTTGTGCCTTGTTTGTATTGGTTTAGTATTTCTCTCAAAGCAAGTGAATATCAGGATGTATCTTAACTTTTGAAGGCGTTTCTTCCCTTGTCAAATTGCTACTTCTTTGAGTGAAATGGTTGATTCGGATATCAACTCAGTTGAGGAGAAGAAGGAACAATTGGAATTGCTCATTAAATTTCATAATGTTTCTAACTCTCCATGTTCTCAACAGTTTGCAATTTGGTTCTCCATCTTAACAATAGATCACAAATTGGTTCTCTGTGGACCTTAGAATTGTCTTGTGAATATATACTCTGGATTTTTCTTCACTTACGAGCTAACAAAACAGGATGTTATACACATTTATCTTAGCAATTCATGTGTTGGATGGAAAGTCCACTAATTCATCAAAATTTGCTTTACCATCTTAATTATGGAGAACTCCCCCCATTTTTTTAATTGCATCCCTAGGAGTCACATAACGTAATGGAGATTTGATCATTCTACATTGTCGCTTGAAACTTGAAATTGTTTGTATGCTATCAACTGCATGTCATGTTTTGATTTGCATTTTGCAGTCCTACCAAATGTTATCACCAAACATATTTTGGAATATATGTAGGCCTTCAACTTTGCATTTAAAGGTTACTTCAAAAGCATTTTTGGCTGCTCAAAAGAGAAAGATGGATACTTAAAGTACTTTGCAGGAAATGTGGCTTCAGGAAGTGCTGCTGGAGCAACTACTTCATTATTTCTGTATCACCTGGACTATGCACGAACACGGCTAGGCACTGATGCAAGGGGGTCTTCAGTTAATGGTCAGCGCCAGTTCAGAGGGATTCTAGATGTTTATAGTAAAACCTTGTCAAGTGATGGAATAGCGGGTCTCTATCGAGGTTTTGGGGTTTCAATTATTGGGATTACACTGTATCGAGGCATGTACTTTGGGATTTATGACACCATGAAGCCTATTGTTTTGGTTGGGTCTTTGGAGGTAAGCATCTCCATTTCTGAAAAAAAAATGTGTTCAATATTATCTGTACAATTCAAAGGGGAGTGTATTTTCGTATGTATGACCGAAGCATTCATTCTTGATTAGTACATTGATAACATCTGCATGGATATGTAGGAGACATACTATAGTGCCCCCCTCCTCTAGCATCTCCATGAAAATCCTTAAGTGATACCAAGCCTTAAAGTTGAAATCATTTGAATTTCTACAGGGGAATTTTTTGGCTAGTTTCTTGCTTGGTTGGAGTGTTACAACAGTCTCTGGGGTCTGTGCCTATCCATTTGATACCCTTCGGCGCAGAATGATGCTTACATCAGGACAACCATCGAAGTATCGCAACGCCATACATGCATTTCGTGAGATTGTTTACCTTGAGGGTTTCACAGCGCTGTTCCGAGGAGTTACTGCAAATATGCTTCTAGGGGTTGCTGGGGCTGGGGTACTCGCAGGATATGATCAGCTGCACCGAATTGCATATAGACATGGTTATTCTATTGAGCCACATCAAAGAGTTTTGAAGTGAAAGTCCAGACTTGGCACACTGATCGACATGGTTATTCTTTTGAGCAGCTTCATAGAGTTTTGAAGTGAGATGGCACATGGACATGGTTATTCTTTTGAGCCGCGAAAAAGAGATCTGAAGTAAATGTCAAGATATGAGTTTTGTATACTAGTGTTACCTCTTCAGTTGATTCGTACAAAAGATTTAATTCAGAATTTAAGAAGAAAGAGGTGAAGGGGAAAATGGCACGACAAGGTAAGGAATGCTGCCGATCGATGTTTCCTGGAATGCCTAAAGAAAATCAAAGGCTTCCCTTTGTTCAGTTGAATAAATTTATATTCAATTATTTGCATCGGCAGTGATAAGATTGCAGTTTTAGTGTATAGGTACCACATTCACGCAGGACATGTTACTGATGAAGACAGGATACAGAGAAGCTCTTTGTGCCTTCCAATTTATGTTTAGTCTCAACTCTCAAAGGATGTTTTTTTTCTTTATTTCATTCAAAAAGGCACAACCAGGAAACGAATGTTCCAATTTGTATCCAAAATGTATAAAGATTATGATTTCCCTCCGTCTTTGTCTTCACTATTCGTTGGTGTCAACCACTATTCGTTGACTCCACACCTATCATGCAAAGTCAATCACATTCCTCACACTTCTTGTCATTAATCTAATTTAAGATACCTTATCTTACATTCTTTAAAAGATCCTTCAAATCTTCAACCTTGGCTTGCTTAAATTATACCCTAATTTTCTATTACAAATTAGTGTCAACGCAATGTACCATGGTAGCCTCTAAGTTTTGCCAAAGATGAGACTTCTCAGAAGCTGCAGAAAAGACCAATTTAATCCTACACTCCATGAAGTTTAAAGTCAAAAGCTTTTCTTGACTTCCAGTTTTTACAGGCATTGCAGTCGCCACAACCATGTCTTGTATGGGCAGAGAAGTACTTTTTTAACCTGTCTGCACAACCCCATCACACCACAATACCAAAAACACAGATTCTACATTGCTTAACTTATCTAACAGAACGAGCCCAATAAAATAAAGTGTATTTTTTTTCAAATCAAGCTAGAAGCCAGAAATTCTTGTGAAGCTTAGTGGTGATCAAGTAGCCTCCAAGTTTCTTGCTCTTCCTCCTCACGGCAATCGTCATGCATGCAGCATTTTGGATGCAGTATTCGACAGTTACCTCGCCGGAGGATCTGGTCCTTGTCCACCTCTTGATGAGCTGCCACCACATTGATCTCTTTCTTTTCTGGCCAAGAACGAGTAGGGACACCCTTTGTCTCTTTGCTTCTTCCACTATTATTGGTCCTTTTTCTTTCCCTTCAAGCAATGCTACCTCCACTTCCACCTATATATTCAAATTCAATAGTCATTGGTCAATACAAAAGGCATAGTTCAAAGATAATGGAACCCTTTCACATTTGCTTCATAATGCACAGTTGACATCTCAATGCACATTAACAAAATTATTGCTACAAGTTGCTTAACAAAAAGATTGATCCCCTGCAGTAAAGTTGATCCAGAACAAAATTTATGGAAAAGAAGCAATTTGATACACTTACCTCAGGCCTTCTCCGTTGACACACATTTTTCATAGAGTGAAGAAGTTCAAAAGCCCTCAAATTGATCTTCCCATCTGACTCTGCACCTGCAAACCAATAGTAGCACTTTACCATATTAGGCTCATATATATTAATATTACTGCAAGCAACAAGATAATTATAATTTATAAATGACCAAGAAGAAAAAATTAATGTCAGTTTCTGACCTTGTTTGGAGGGTTTAGCTACATGAACAAGTACAATGGTGTCCTGGGTTTGTACGGTGTGTGATAGGGCCCATTCAAGAGCACCCTTAGCTTCAAGGCTTGGATCCACCACAACCATTATCTTATTCCCAACTTCAGACGACCCTCTTTTCAAACTGTCAGCACTGAAATCATCCTTGCTGCTGCTAATATTGTTCAAGAATTCTGTGCTGTTATGATCAGTTTTGATCGAACCAGAACATCGTCTGGAGGTGTGTTTCGATCGAAGAGACAGAGAATGGATCGGAAGACAAAGTGTGGGACGGGCACCACACAATCTTGCATATTTTCTACTCATTTTGTTGACAATATTGGTTTTGGTGGCAAAACTGGCTGGCTGTACATACATATATATACAAAGAATAAGGCGGCCACCAGACGAACTTGGAGGAACCATTTGTTTTTCTAAAGGGCATTGATTCCCTATTTTGTTTATTTGCTTTGTTTTTCAATGTGGTAGGCCACTTCTTGAACGTGCTCGCCATGATAATTTGTAATTTGTAGTTCCCACACATGATACATGTAACTGAGGTTGTTTGACTAATTTCCCAAAGAGAGAGAAAAGAGAGAAGAGAAAGCTATAGTTAGTGACAACTTATAGAAGAAAGAATTGTCGCCGGCCACTCGTGCCAAATTTATTGACAAGCAAGCATCCGTGTGGTGTGGTGTGGGGATGATTAATTAATAAATCAGCAAATACTAATTACTAGCTAACAGAAGAGAAACCACAAATCATTATGAATTAGGATGTAAAAGTCAACTTCATCATTAGCTAATCAAGTGCAAGGCAGACGAGGTAGCTATCTGCATTATTATATCTCTATTAATTTGTTTGTATTAGGAATGGTTTTCTCAACTTCCTCTGATATCATTCACACTAGATTATTAGTTTGGCAAGTTTCCACTTTGATGTGAAATCATTCACACTACATACATTGAATTCTATATGGTAATTAAGGAATTCTATTATTCTATTATTGGGCTGGAAACTGAGAGTGAAAAAAATTGACAAACAAGGAATCGTGAAAAAAGAAGAAAAAAATATTTAGGATGTATCTGTATTATTGTGTAGTCAGATTGATTTACTAAACTTGTAGACTGGCATGGCACTGGGTTTTTCAAGTGTTCAACAATTCTACGCTAAATATTGATTTGATGGGTACCGCCCATTTCTGTGCATGATAAATTGATATTATCGCCATGCCTAATCTACAGTCGCATACAGCATTTGTGGCACTAAAGAACAACATTGCTAAAAGAAAACACAACCCATATACATTTAAAAAGAAAAAAGAAAAGACATGGCCATAATATCAATTTATCACGGGTGCTATAACTCGAATCTAGGGCAATTGTTCCAAACCCCTACATGCATATCTACTATATCTGTGGCAAACAATACCAGCAGAATTCAACTGTCGCAAGAGCTACCAGCAAATCAATCAAATCCAAATTGGACAAAAAGAAAAAGGACTATATATAGTAGCTACTTGTGTATATCGACAACACTGGTCTAATTCCCAAGTTAATTTGAAAATATATTGTCTGTCGTCCACCTTCAATGCAAATTATAATATACTAAATAAATACAAGAGGTGGTAGCAGTTAATTTGAGCTAGCCCGCCCCCAACATACCACAAATTTTGAGCTATCTAGAGGCTCTTCCTTCCATCATAATCCACATTATAAATTAATTTCTACGTAGGTATACATGCATACATACATTTATAATTAATTATATATATAAATTATGTGTACTTGGTTATAAACTTATAATAGTTTGGATATCATGAATTCTTCTATTCATTAAGGTGGCGGAGCATCCATGGGGGAAGGAGAGTATTAGGTCGACTTGCTGTCGGGGTCTCATTTTCATCCTCATGATCTCCACCGGCTCCATCATTTCTAATTCCCTGGTAATTTGAACCGCTGCTGCAAATATCAAATATTGCACATGTTAATGATTAAAAAAACTTGACCTACCTTGTAATCAATCAGCCTTGATATTCAATTAATATTCTTAATTCAGTCTTTTAGAGAGAGAGAGAGAGAGAGAGAGAGAGAGAGAGAGAGAGAGAGAGAGAGAGAGAGAGTGAGGCTAACCCGAAATTCAAGGACTGCAATGCCTCTGGTAGAAGGGTGGACGAGCAGTCCAAGCCCTGGTTCTGCACTTGCTGCTCCCATGACTCTGCCTGTGGAGCTAGTGCTTTCTCCTTCTCCTTTACCTGGTTAATTATTGCTTAATACACAATTCAAGCTAGCCATGCATGATGAGAAATGAAAATTACGAAATTAATAACAAATTTCTAAACATATATAATTACATTGTTATACCTTCTTTGCCAGCAAGTTGTTTTGCTCCTGCAATGCCTTATCCTGTCATGATCAAATTAACGCAGGCAATATTCCACAGTTAATACTGGAACAAAAACATGCTTCTAATTTCGTGCATAGAATGTCCTCTCAGGCTTACCTTCTTTTGCAGCTCTGAAATCGATTCGTACATAACCTGGTTCTGTATGTGATGAAAGATTCATAGTCAAATTCGTTACCCTTTTTCTTTTTTCAAAAGAGAAAATGAGAGAAAAGAGAAAACAAGTCCAATAATCTACTGTGCCGAAACCCTTTCGTTTGTATTTTTACCTTTCTTGACCTTATGTGCTTCAGTGCAGAATCAAGCTGTTGCTCCAAATTCTGAAGCTCTTTCAGACTTAAAGATTGGAGATCTTCCCCCATAAAATGACTGCAAATTAATCAAGAATGAATGAAAACTAGCTAGTATACAATTGCTACTGCTAGCTCTTTATTAATTAGAAAGCAATTAAAGATGTATGAGCGTTTGGTGCCTGCAATTTCTTTGTAAAACCTCCACCCTAGCCTTGAGCTTCGCATGTTCCAGAGTCCAGCTTCCCTAATATATATAAACGTATGGCATCAAATGAAGTATTTATTAAAAGAAAAGAACCCAAGAAAAGTGATCCTAGTTCGTCAATTCCCGATTCGTCTATAGACTATAGGGGAATGACGCAAATTGCAATGGATGCCAAATTCATGGTGATGATATTTTTGGGTTCGACACCAAAGGGAAAGCCAGAAGGACATACGTACAGTTGATTCATGATCATTTGCAAGAAGCTGCTTCTCTGAATATGAGTATCTTTCGTACCTTTCCAGGATCCTTTCCATGCTGTTATAATTAACAAATTCATTCAGAAATAATCTACCAGTAACTACTCCTATATAGTTCCTATAAACCAAACTTCATTCAAGATCAAATAACAGTCAGGAGACACTACGCTAAAATCATTAATTTGAGGTGTACCGTACATATATAAATATATATAGCACAAAACCCTTGTGTTGTGAGAGTGAATTAAAATCTGAGCTCACATATCCTATAATGGAATTGATAGAGGAGGTTAATTCCCTCCCCAATATGTACTCAAAAAAGATATGAACTTGAGCCTACAAAAAGTTTGTAAGACACGCACAGACGACAGACCCCCCTATATATATAGATATTTTTTCTTATAGACCCCTATATATAAATTATATATTAATAACTTAAAAGAAGAAAGGGAAATTAGGGATATTCCAGGCTGCTGTACGTTTCACAAAGAGGAAGTCCGCCTTCTTGGCAAGGCAACTAAGAATTCCTAAGTAAGAATTAAGGATACAAATTAGTTGGGGTTTAAGAATGTTAATGTTAATTGCGATGAACAATTTTTCTTTCCGTTTTTGTTTTACATTTTTAACAGCTCGACCGTCCCATATTTACTCTCTCTCCCCCCTCAACCAACATCTGGTATTTGCATGAAATCAAATTAAATATAGAGGAAGAAAATACCCAGAAAAGATACTCACTCATGAAAAATGTAATCTCAAAAGCCTATGGATCTAATAATAAGTCGAAACAAAAAAACTAGTGCATGAACAAATGAAACGTACTGGTAGAATTGGGTAATAAATTTAGATGAACAAAAAAGAAAGAAATACACTAAAAAAGACACAGACACAAAAATAAATAATAGATACTTATTAAATGATTAATAATATATATATATATATATAGGAGGAAGGACGTGGAGGTATATATATTACCAGGAGTCAGTGGAGTACTCAAAGAGCTTGCCTTTGGTGGAGAAGACAATCAAAGCAACCTCAGCATCACAAAGCACAGAAATCTCTTGGGCTTTCTTCAGCAACCCAGACCTTCTCTTTGAGAAGGTCACCTGCCTGTTGATCTTGTTTTCAATCCTCTTCAGCTGCACCCTTCCCCTCCCCATAATATATACTACTAGTATTAATTTCTCTTTTTAATTTTATGATATTAAACAAATAATAATATTATCCTATAAGCCTAGCTAGCCCTTTTGATGAACAGATGATGATCTCTTTGCTTGCAGAAACCAAAACCCCACCCAGAAAATGGGAGAGAAACAAAGAAAGAAAGAAGGAAAGGGATGAGCTATATGCTTCTTCTCTCTCTTTCTTCTAATAGATAGGTGTCGTCTGCTCTCTCTCTCTCTCTCTCTCTCTCTCTCTGTGACTGCCGTTGTTTCTGTATTTATACGATATAGTAGATATATAAATATATAAATTACAAAACCGCTAAAACAAGAGATGGGTAGGATTGGAAAACCAGAGTGGTTTGGTCAGGATGGTTGTCGACTTGGGATTGGCTAGAACCCAAATATTTCCAAATCCTACATAATAAACATTAATCAAAATGAAAAGTGATGTGTACGGCTTTGAAGGGGGATCTTTCTCTGTTTCTATTTTTACTTTGCCTTTTGGGTTCACTCTCAGAATTATTACTAATCTTATGCATCTCTCTCACAACTTACTTTTTACTGCTTAATGTGTCTCTATATGTGTCTGTATGTGCCACTGTCACACTCACTCTACCTATTTTATGACAACAAATTTAATATTCCAACAAAATAACATAAATATATGTTAAATTGGGTTGGATTCAATCCCTCCCACTCAGTTTATCTTTAATTACCACCTCATTATTAACTTTTAATTATATAACCCTAAAGTTATTTCAGTCGGTATTTCAATTCGGACATGTTGCAAAAAGTTTGTAACTCAAAAAATTGAATTAAGTAAAAATTACTTTAATCTTCACTTAGAATATGTTATCTTGCTTTTCTCCACACCGAATTAAAAATTCAAAATTGCTTATCATGCCAATCCCAACAAAGTAAGTACCACAACGTCATCATATTATGATTTTTTATCGTTTATTATCACCCCCCATAGCTTAGTTGTCGTGATATGATTGGCTCCTATATATGTTTTAATCTTTATATTAGCAGACATCGTACGTTGATTTGAGACACTTCTCTTATCTCTTATCATCTGTTTATGCTTTTCTGTACTTATTTTCTCTGGGAGCATTTTTTTCACCATTTTAACTCAAGGCATATGTGTTCATCACATTTCTCAATACTTTATATGTGTTCATAAATATAACCATGGTTACATAAATCAAAATAAAAAGTTAAGATTCAAATGAAAAATTCATTCATCTGTAGACAAGGCAAGATAAGACACTTTTCCTTTTGAAACCTTTTCTTTTTCCCGTCCTGTCAAGATTCAAATGAAAAATTCATTCATATGTAGGCAAGGTAAGGTAAGGCACTTTTCCTTTTGAGCAGAGCGAAGCCATTAAGAGACCAGTGTGGTCCAAGGGCCTCCTTCATCTTGTACCAATTCTAGTTATATATTATATATAATGTGTTATTATGATATATTATATTAGTTTAAGGATATTTACCATATAATAAATAATAAATATTAGGTTTTTTTTAATACAAATTAACCATTAAATTTTTTCATCTCTCTTCTACTTCTCTCCCTTAAATCTTCTAGTTTAGTTTATGATATTTACACTAAAAATTCATACAAATTTAACCTTTTATTTCTCTTTCTCTCTTTTTTAACTTAAGCTTTATGAATTTTTTTTATTTTATTTCCCTTGCTTTTCTAATGTCTAAGTTGGGTATCATAATATTAGGATTTATGAACCTTTTTTGTATTTCTTCTCTATGTTGGAATGTAAATTATTAACTTTTGAGTGTATAATGATGTAGATGATGAGATTAGTTAATCAATATAAAATGAGATTATGAAGTGGAACAAAACAAGTAGTTAATGTTGTATTAACTTATTAACCAAACTTAAACGCTCCTATTCTAATTATTTTTTACAATTTGTGGAGGACCCCCTCTAATATGAAATCCCAGCTCCTCTCATTTATGTTTAATTCCAAGCACGATTATTATATATTGAAATGAAATATAATACATTTGTTTTCGTGCAAAATAATCTGTCTCAATGAATTTCTATATTTATTTAATTACCATATTTGGTGGAACAAGGCCAAGTTAGTCAATGATAATGTTTCCCGAATGCGATTAAAGTATGCCACTTTTACAACCCATCAGTTGACCAGTTGACTGGAAGCGAAATATCTATCTAAAGATGCATATGCCCACGTACGGTCATAATAAGTTTGGGATTAAAACTCACCATGCGTGACATTTTGAAAGTGAGAGATTCTCTTGCCTATATCACACCAACGTAACTAGTACTGACAGGCAACTAGCTCCCTGTTATCTGTTTTCCACAAGTTAAAAGTATATGAAACGTAATGACATCTATAATCATTGATCACGGGTTTAAAAACAACACAAAATTTAAATATTCTCAAACTTCATTAGCGATGGAGAAACTAAAATTGAAATGTTTTTGGGATACCCATACCCGAAAGGGGAATTAATGCCTAGAGTATTGATTGTTGGGATTCAGTCGTGTTTTTACATTGTAAAACACAGACAGAGAAACACGCATGCACACAAAGAGGTTACTATTTTGGTGAACCATTTCTGGCATTGGCATGCAATGACAGACAACAGTTACACATAGGAACATGGCATGGCCAATATATATAGTACGCACGTACTGGAACAAAAACAAAAACATGATTTGAATGATGATCGTGGGAAGGGAAGGTGGTGTTTTTGTAACATGTAGTGTGTGTTTTGTGTGCGTTTGATTGCTAAATTGGTCCCTTTACCCCGGTGGTCCTCTCCTCTCTGCCAACGGTATGAATTAAAAAATAGATTAATTTTCACGTGGGCCGTGGCCCAACCCATAGTTGCGTAGGAAGAGTTAGGTATCTTTTCTTATCTTTTCCGTGCTTTGTCGCTCTTGATTGGCCGAATCAGGTAAGAAGAAGAAGACTTCCACTGAAAAGGACATAAAATAAATCATAAAGGCAGTCCAACTCCAAACGTCCTTCCCTTCACCGCAGCATCTGCTGTTGCTCTACCTGTTCCTGTTTTCATTCAATGATTAAGTGCTCTAAAAACCCTAATCTTTCCAAATTACCCGAAAGAAAACAAAAACACAGATAACTTTGCAAATTATAACGTCGTCATCCTTTTCCTTAACAAGTAATATCAGTGTAACTAACTCTCGGTTGAGTACACGAAATCCCTTGTTTAACTTCTTCGAATAAGAAAGTCCGCAAAGGAAAATAATTATTAGGGTAAGAAAGTTGAGAGAGAGATGGTGGTTGAGATTAATGTCCATTTTTGTTTTCATAGGAAGAAGGTGAATCACCTTTTGGGTTACGTTAATATTTTATTGGCAAATTGTCTGCTAACTTGTAAGTACGACGATGGACAAGTAAGCTTTTGTCTCCTAATTAAGCACGATTGCTTGCTCGCATGCACACAAGTTTTTGATGGACCTGTGAATCATGGAAGGCCCAGTAGTTCAATTGGGCAAGTTTTCCCACAGGCTTGAGGCCCAAACCTTGTTCAAAGCTGGTATATTCAGTGATTATGATACAAATTCATGCAAATTCATATCCCACAATTCATATATATATATATATATATATATATATAGAGAGAGAGAGAGAGAGAGAGAGAGAGAGAGAGAGAGAGAGAGAGAGGTTTCAATGTCATGAATACAACTTACAAACATAAATAAAAATAAATATTTATTCTTATTGGTTCAAGACTAATTACATGTTGCATGGCATAGAAGGAAGATCACAATTAACCAAAAAAGAAAAGCTCCATCCAACATGAGATGATAGTCCGCTACATGTATTTTATTCGCCACATCTTGTCATCTTGATCATGCGAAATCAAAGTCAAAGCATCCACCCAGGAATGAATCCATTCACATGTTGGCCATGATTTCCAACATTCATTTGTTCATGATGATCTGAACCCAAGGGGCTGTATCTGCATTGTAAGAAGACGAAAACGAAGACGTGTTAATTAATGGAAATTAAGGCTCCGTTTGGATGCGGGGATTTGAATGAAAAGGATTTGAGATGATGTGTACCCAATTTGGGAAGTGGAGTTGTTTCCCAATGGATGGAAGAAGCCTTGTGAGTGGTGAGGATGATGAGGAAGGCCAGTATGCTGAACATTGTTGTTGCCATGGCCAGCAGCTTCCCATGCCAATAGAGGTGGAGCTTGCCCACTAGTTTCTTCCAGCTGTGTTCAGTTAATATTAATGATCACTTGGATTTACACTTGTAAACACAAACAGCTAGATCAATTAATGAAGCAAGAAATTATGGGGCACATGGTTTCTTTTGTTTTACCTTCCTCCTCAAGGCTTTGTTAGCTTCAACTAGCATTTGTTCCTGCTCAAGAATAAAAAGCAAGTAGTCCAGGAATTATTATGTGTTCAAAGGCAAATCACATAAGCCTGCACATGTGCAAGTGTATGTATCAACATTGATGCGCAAATGAGATTCATGACTTACCTTGTTCTGGAGATCACAAAGCTGATCAAGCATAAACTGAGTCTGAATAAAATGTGGGAACACAACATAACAGGTGAGCCCAAAGAATTATTACAACTTAATTAAAAGAAGACAAAGGGCCAAGCAATCAGGAGTTTTGTTGTTGGCATTAACTCAAGCGATAGATTGCTTTATGAAAGACAAAGGGTTTCGTGTATAAGCTTCCGTAAACGATCAAATTGACAAAAATTCTATCAGTTAATCACCTTTGTTGACCTAATTTGGTTCAAGGATGCCTCCAGTTGATGCTCAAGCTGGTCAAGCTCCTTTGTGTTCAGTGGGGCCAAATCTTCCCCAAGAAGGTTTCTGCAGCATTCAGGAACATCTACTCTTAGAATATATATATTTAGGTTTACCATCTTTCTTCAGAGATTGCATGACAAGCAAATATCAATTCCAAGGTTGTGCAAAATACCTTTGAGATTGTTGGAGGACCTCCACTCTAGCTTTCAGCTTCAGATATTCCTGATAGCTGTTCTGCTTGGAGACAAAAGACAATTTTGTCATGACATTTCTAGAGTTGTCAACAAATTTTTGTATTAAATACTATAAAATAAAATAAAAAAGACGCATTCGAAATATTCCACAAGGTTGGATTGTTAAAATAGTGTTGGTTTTTAATAATAGTGGGGTTGTCCAGCCTACCTGAGTCTCATTGACTGGTCTGTTGGCTTCCAGGGAGCCATAGCTGCACCTTTGGTACTTTTCAAGCGTTTTCAGCATGCTATAAGAGACAAGGTGAACAATTGAAGAACATCAAGATATCAGCACATCTATTCACCAAGGTACTAGTCTTGAAGCCTAGTCTCATAAAAATAAATAAATAAATAAATAAAAACATAGGTCTTAACACACTAAAATTTTATATATGTGATTTCACAATACCACTATATCATCACAATCATAAAACGACAACTTAAAATGCATAATTAATCAATCTGGCTAAAAACGACGAAGTGTACTCAAAACAACATGTTTGGCTTAAAAATCATAAGAATCTTATGATTTTGGGTCAAGTGGTGTTAAAATCAAATTATTTAATTTCTAAACGACAGCTTATATGAACTGTGACGATGGAAGACATTGTGAATCGTCCCCCAATAAACACAATGCAATTACATCCTTGAACATAAGTGTGCGCCACACTTGAACCCTCTGTGAAATCAGCTAGATATATATATAGTTGTCATAAATATTTATAACCTTTATAGATGAATAATACCATATATATCCAAGCCACACAAGGTTCTTTTGTTACTAATAAAAAGGGAAGTAGCAAGGTATTATTAATTTCTAGGCCTGCAAGGTAGCATTACTTTCTACTCATCAACAATGGAGAACTTCAAGCTGCTATTCCCACTTCCATGGGGTACATTAGGGTTTCACTTTCTTAGATCTTGTGAAGTTTTTATTTGTTGAGAGAGAGAGAGAGAGAGAGAGAGAGAGAGAGAGCTAAAATAGTTAATTAGGACTGAGATTAAATATGTTTAAGCGAAGGTAAAACGAAGTTTGTGAAGCAACCATCAATTTAGCAATGCTTCTCACAAAGGAAATGCAAGAAAACTCAAGAAACTTCAAGTGATTAGACTTCAGAGTGTTGTAAGGCTAAATATTGAAGGGGATGATTTTCATTAAGTTACCACTGCTTTCTCTATCACTTGAGAAGGTTTCAATCACTTTAACGCCCTGCTTAGTTACAAATCCATGCTACTAGGCTCGACGCTTTCTCTATCACTTGGATAACATAAATGAGCTAGCATCAAGTGCTCTGTTGTCTATCAGCTAGATACATCAGACCGCCTAAAAGCCACTAGCATTTGTACTATCAGGATCTTGAAACTTCCAATTTCTCCACATTTAAACTTTGAATTTGATATAAAGTTTCCCGGGACTCTAAATTAAGAATGTCAACTCTTTTTACCTAAAATTTTAAAGCAGAATCTTATCTTCAGGTCTTAAAAAAGAAAAGTAATAATAATGAATAAATCTTTAATATGATGAGGTTTTATTGATGACTTTATTATAATTATTTAGGAATTTGTGTTTGTGGATGCAGAATAATTCTACAAGTATAACATTTTTAGTAATATATCAGGCCAAAGTCATCTAATCTGGCTCCAAGGTTTTGCAGAAATATAATCCAGCTTTGGAATTGGCAGCGAAAGAGGCAGCCTTTTGTGTTTCTCTTACTGGAAATAATTATTTCAAAGTACTACATGCAGAAAACTTGCAAATCAAATATCAAATCATCCTGCTACCGAATCATAACAGTGACCGGTATTGTTACTGTCTCTTCCCTGCTCATTAAAAAAAATGACGGTTCTCCTGGAACGAACAGTAGAAAATGATGAAAGAATAATCTGTAAGTTTCTTGTTAATAAGTTTTTTCCATGAAAACACCACGATTCAAAGTTTTGTATGATCTTGTTTACTTAAAAAGAAGGGAAGAAAAACACACCAAATCTGTCTTCAAAAGAGTACAAAACAACTTAAACTATATTTAGGAAAGCCTTCTAAATAAGCTTAATTCCATTATATCTATATAAGTAGCAAATTACTAGAGAGAACTCAAAATTTAGAAAATCATATAGGAAACGATTTAGGAAACTTTTACACGTGTCTAATGGATATGTAAACAATTTCGAAACTGAAACAATTCAAGCTGGAAAATTGTTGTATTTAAAAGTAATTGAGTATCAAAATCAAAGATGAAGTTTGTGTATATTATATGCACGAAGAGACTGTGAAACATATGAACTCAAAAAGAGAAGAAAAGATTTTACATCTTTAACTATGAGAACACCAAAAATTTAAAAGTTGTTACTCTTCTTAAAATGATCAGTTGCAACAGATCAACATCTACACCAAATGAATCAAGAAGAATCAATGAAATCCGCATCTTTTTGAGCATTAAAACCACTGCTAGTACATAACAAAAAAATTTCTCCGACAAATATGTAAGTCGCAGACACTGATAAGTAAAACACATGTTTGCCTAGATATAGCTAGAGAGAGAGAGAGAGAGAGAGAGAGAGAGAGAGATACCTCATGCTGCTGCAGAATTCATAAAGTTTGCCACGGCTGGAGAAAATAATGAGGGCAACCTCAGCATCGCAGAGAATTGAGAGCTCATAAGCTTTCTTGAGCAGCCCATTTCTTCTCTTGGCAAAAGTCACTTGCCTGTTAATTTTATTCTCTATCCTCTTCAGCTCAACTCTACCTCTTCCCATATCTCTTTCTAAATTATTAGCTCTCTCTCTCTAGTATTGGTTAAGATGAGAGGCAGACAAAGTTTCTTTAAAGAGGGTGTGTGTTTAGGGTACCAAAAGGGATAAAAAGATGAATGCAATATGAGAGAAATGGAAACCCCTGAAAAAGCTTTTGTATTTGTGTTTGGTTTTATCTTCCCTATCCCTACTACTGTACACTTAATATTCTTGTGATGTCTTGTGCTTCGTGTGTATCCAATATCCATACAAGTTACAACCACAAGGGTTTTGCCCAGTTTCACTCTATGGTCCAGATTTTCCACTGCATCATCCTTTTTTCATCTTTTTTTTCTTTCAAAGAATTCAATTCAATTCAATTATACGTGCACTGTCAAAGCCTCTAGGTTACCTTGTATTGCCTAGCGGATGTCCAACAACAACAAACCTTAACAGTTGCATACTTTTGGATGAACACGTGTCCACTCCTAGCTGGGCTGCACTTCATATTTCATGTCAGATACATACTCTATAGTTTCCTTTTTGAACGGGATATTTAGCCCTATACCTCTGCCTCTCATGATCTTTCTATATATTTGGAGTTTCACTTCGTTTCGATACCATTTTATTTTCAAACTTTAATTTTGACATTCTCTTTTTTTATTCGAAGGATGATGAAGCAATATTTTCTTTTGAAACCCCTTCGAAAATGTTGTCATTCACACCTCATAACAACAGCAAAATCATTCAAATCACATCATGTATGCCACTATGAAAGTTAATTGTGAAGCTAAAGCGAAAATAGATATCGTAAGTTCATACTATAGATCGATCCATTCAAATTATGCTTTTAATGGAAGAAACGATTTTTGGGCAAAATGTGTTTGTAGACAATTCGCTTAGCTGCAAGTACTTCACAAAATATATGGATTGCAGTTGAAGCTCTTTAGCATTCTTCTTGCATGTCCTTGAAATTCCTATTTTTGGAATTGATTTCTTTGTTTCCTTTTTTATAGAAGAAAAAACCTCACTAGCAATATCCCAAGTAGAATAGGGTTGGGAAACATAATAATAATAAAAATAAAAGTTGGCATTGACAATATTGTGCTACGACTATTGGCTTTCAAAGCCTAGTGCAAACAAAATCAAAGAAAGAAAAAATGAGAGGAGCCTATCGAGCTTTAAACACCTCATGTGATAACATTGAAATCAACAACCAAATGACCGTCCTTCATTCAAACTACAAAATCCGTAAAGAAAATATTATATCATGCAAGACTACAAGCCGCACATTGAATTTGTTTTTTATGTTAAATTTTGAAGAGGCGGGTCACTAGTCTATTATTAACAACATTGATAAATTTCAGAGAGACGAGTCAGTGGTCCACTACTAGCGACACCGATGTTGTCCTCAACTTAGCCACATACAAAGCCCAATAGGTATGAAGTTTTATCACAAAAAGCCTCGATGTTATTAAGAGTAGAACCACTTATTATAAATTGTAATTTATTTAGTCAAATTTTCGATGTGGGACTTTATATTCTTCAACATCTTATATATTGTATCAAAAACATTTCTGGCCTTTTGAAACAAATTTCTAGGCATTATTTATAAATACATGGAAGTGATATTCGTTATATCCTTTGAAAGGAAGAAATACAAATGAATATTTGAACTTTTCTCTTTTTTAGTTGATGGAACTATTCACTGTGTTCGCTGTCAATAACAAGAGCATATCACTTGTCAAACAGTTGGACATCGCTTTGATAATTGACGTGTCGATCTGAGATTGGTTGTGGTGAAATTAACTCCCAGGTGACCGATATTTGAGAAGGAAGACAATTTACCAGAGCCGTACTCTTTTTACGCCTCCGAACCCAGCTTACAGACAGATATTCGCTCAGAGGACACGCGTCAAAACAAAATTACCTTATTAACCAACGGTAAAACCAGGATCGGCGCACAGGCGACGGGCACGTGTCCGCAGAGCAAGTATTTTTATTGGAACTTGGAGGAAACACCCGCTTGCACAAAAAGTTGGTTTATGAAGTCATAATTTTACTGCCTGTAAGAATTCTTGCATATACTAATTAATAATTACGGACTGCACGTTTTGATTAAGTTTTTTTTGTTTTTTACAGGAAAGGGACCAATCAGAAAAAGAAGCTAAGATACATACCAGAAGCTTTTAAATTTTGATGTAGACAATGATAAATAAATAAATAAATAAATAAAATACCTGATCAGGTCTAATTTCATACATATGGGATATGGCTGGCTAACTGTGTGTTGTCATTGTCATATGGACTCACGGCCATGTGCATTGCTCCATTTCCTTCTCGTGCGCCAAAGGCACTTGTTGCACCACCGTCTGTACATGGCCAAATTAAAGGCAGAAAAGAAGAAAAAAGAAAATGCTACGTACACCAATGGGTTACATAATTTTTTAATATCAATTTATTTCCTTTCGAGTTCACTTTATATCTTAGTTATTGAGAGTAAATAAAAAATTCCCGATTAATATACTAGTATATATTAATGTCTCATTCACAAAATTTAAAATCCTGATTAATGGAGTGAATTATAAAGTTAGATACGATTCAGTCACCAAATATAGAATTTCCGTTTTAGAATTGTCAAACAAAGAATTTTCTGAATTTGATTACCCTCTCCATTACAAGCGGCCAAGAAGAGCAAACTAATAAAAGTACTTTCTTTTTTGGCGATAAAGTAGTAAAACAAGGTGCTTGAATGCAATGTCGGGCGCAGCATGCCCCACGTGAATTATCTCTGGTGTGACGCCACATCCAAAATGTTTCTCAAATGACATAATGATATGAAGATGGCTTTGGATCCCTTTTGTTGAATTGAAAAGGAGAATTTCATTTCTAGGTTTTTTAATTTATAATTTGTAGGCGCTTACCAATATCAACCCAAAGCCTTGAAAAACCCAATTCCGCCTCTTTTCTGGTTACGTTAGTAAATTTTGTGTGGGCTATATTTTGAGGGATATTTAGTTTGGTTTGCTGACATATGGATGTTTAGTTCTTTATGGTGGTTTGTTCATCTACAATCATGGAGTTTCTCTTTATTAGTGGCTGCTCGGAGTTTCTCTT
>NC_047654.1:16295328-16372046 GCF_902201215.1 Prunus dulcis | reverse complement strand
GGTCCTGTCAGCTAGGTTTCTTATGTTTTATTTTATGTATTTATGTTTAATGTGGGCTTTATGCCGAATATGAGCGTAATGCCTCTTTGTGGGCTATATGCCTTTATGTAGGCTAAATGTCTTTATGTTGGCTTTTGACGTTTTAGTGTTTTTGCTCAAGAATATGATCTTCATGCTATATTGTGATGGTTTTAGTTAGATTTATTCATGTTTGTTTTCTGTTGGTTTTTTAGTCGGTGTTTTTGCTATATTTTATTTGTATTGTTCTTTGTCTTTTTGGGAGATTGCAAGGAATTGAAACTTCGAACCAAAAAAAAAAAAAAAACAGAGATGAGAATTGATTGGATTTCGTTGGAGATAAAAGGAGCTCCCAATTCAGCCTTTTTCTCTCTCTTTTTGGGCCATGGCCCATTATAATTGAAAATGGCTGAAATTATAGGTAAAGTACTTCTGGCTGAAATTGAAAATCAACCAATGATAATTGTCCAAGTCTGAGCTTCTAGGCCTCTTATTAATCTTTTCGACCCTCTTATTAATCTTGTGCTCCGAATTCTGTTCATAGTTTATCCAAAATATCTAGTGGTGGCTTTGATGCTTCTGTATTGAAATTACCTCCTTCAAAAGGTCAAGAAATATTGAAGCAAGAGTAAGATTATTAATTGGGTGCACCATCCATCATAATATTTTGGAAGATAATATGATATGAGTTTTCTCCTCCAATCAGTCCTCTCTCTCTCTCTCTCTCTCTCTCTCTCTCTCTTAAAGGGTAGGGAACATAATTGCCTGAAAGATAGAACAACACAATGTTGCATGGCAGCTCTCTTTGGCAAGGCCTTCTGGACACTAAATGTGGTGGGGGTGGGTGGGGCCTTGGCTCCAATATAGTATTTAATGGGATCCTTCCATCCCCAGCCACCCATCCATATAAGCTTTATATCCTTTTTCCTTGTCCACAAGGTTGTGCTTAAAATTCTTGAGGACTTGAGAGGGACGCATGAAAAAAGAGGGGTTAATTATTGGGCATCATTTTCACTCAAAAAAAGGGGACTAGTGGAATTGTCATCTGCCCCATCTTACCAAAGTGCTACCTGCCTCTCTCTAAGGTCTAAGCTTTCTTCATGGCTGTTGACAATGTGGCATCCACCTCTTTTGTTCCCTCTCCCCCCATCAAAACCAAACAAACCTTATTTGATTCTTTTTACAACAACATCAAACTGCTTTCAATAACTTTCTGCTAATACATTGCGTGTTTCCAAGTTTAGATATTAAACATACAGAAACATGCACACTTGTTTAGTTGAAGATTTAAGTAACGAAAAATATAAGTGATTGATTTTAGATAAGAAAAAAAAGAAAAAAAAAATCGAGCTTTAACGGGAAAACCTAAAATTTCTATACTATATGTACATGTATAAACTTGTTCGTTTTCAAATTCATGAACTAATCCACACCACCCCACCCAGAAAAAACAAAATTAAACAAAAGATGGCTAGTGTACTGTTAGCACTAAGAAGTAAATGTGAAAAAAGCTATATATGAAGGGGACCCTGGCAGTGGCAAAGAAGATTTTTCTTGCATTGCAATCACCGATTGTTGAGTCATAAATAGATTCAGGCCCAGAGGGTTTGGAGCTATGCATCAATTGATACATCGATACACTATCTATTCTTTTATAGTATTATATACTTCGTTTATAATTCAAACAAGTTTTTCTCCCCCATAGCCCCAGCTGCCATTGATTTGATTTGAATTGAATTGAAGTAGATAACATATGGCATTAATTGATGATAAGTTTGTAGTTATCAACTGCCCCCGTTGCCCTAAGGCCCCTTAATTAACTTCGTGTAGAATTAGATTCTTGAGGCCATGCATGCAGTACCATCCTACCCTAGCTGTTATCTTTCTTTCATATGAAAATATTGTTTCTTTTCGGCTGGCTTCGCCTAGCTAGGGTTAGTTACATTAGATTATGTCAAAAGTTAAGCACCACCTGACGATGAGTGAGTGAGCTTGTTTGCGTGGTCCTTGTTTTTGGGCGTGCGGATGTGTTATGGATGGATCTTATCTTTCTTTGATGCTCTTAAACAAAGATGAGTTTGGTTTGGTGGATGGAGTAGGTTTTGTTGGCCCCTACCCCTACCCCTACCAGCCTCAATCTACAAATACAATAGAGCACGTGAACATACAGTGTCTGTCAACGTACGTATATACTTTACCTTTCATTAATCATTCAATAAGGTATTAATTAAACCCTGCGTAAAATATATGTTTTGGCAATTCTTTCTCACCGCACCACACAATATTAATATATATATATATATCGATCAATTCAAACAAACAGTAATATCTTATTTTCTTTGAAGAAAAATAAAATGAAAAGTGGATGGCAATTTGAAATTTCTTTTCTGATGCAATGGTTGTCTTGTCTCTTTCTTCTGCTTTCGTTTTCTAAGTTGAGAGGAAATTAGCAGTTTTCCTTCTCCTTTCCTGTCTGTTATCTGACGTTGTCTTCTTTGCACCCCCCCCCCCCCCCCAAAAAAAAAAAGAAGAAAAACAAAACAAGTTTGATTGATGGCTTGTGGTTGGAATTTATTGCTCTCAGTTTGACTTCACGTAAGATGTGTCCCAAATTCATGACATCATATAGGACCCAAATTCTTTTATTTTCTTTGACAAAGTATTATGTTTTATTACTGTCGTATCGAC
This sequence comes from Prunus dulcis, assembly GCF_902201215.1. NCBI lineage: Eukaryota > Viridiplantae > Streptophyta > Magnoliopsida > Rosales > Rosaceae > Prunus > Prunus dulcis. The sequence goes on along the minus strand of NC_047654.1, from coordinate 16,369,340 downwards.
TGAAAACTACTTGCATTTATCCTCTTTGCTTGGGGAACAAAGCTTTACCGAACATATAATTCAAAAGCTTAAGGTAACTGCTGATAAATTCTTATACAAACCGTACTTGGAGATCACAATCCATGTATTTTTGGTCAGTTGGTGGATAGTCATGCTACTTTACATTCGACCTTGTGTTCGCGTAATTGAATGACGGTCAAACATTGTTACACGTTCTAATGTTCGAATAATCTTCCTTTTCCAAATACAAGGGCGACAAAGCTGAGTGTTGGGTTTGGTTGGAAACTTCCTCATCACCACCACTAGGCACCAGTCAAAGAAAGATCTGCAACTAAACCCTAAATCCCTAAACTTTATCCCCACATACTTTGAACTTCTGGGAAAGCACTCTCTGCTTGACTTGTCAAGGGGGATGGTGGCTGCCAGTTTGCAAATGCCACCCTAAGTGCATATGTGTTCCATCCCCACCCTCATTCTACAGAACTTGCAATGCACGCGCCTGCCAGCCAGGTCAGGAGGTAATTTTGGTATTTCCAGGGCCAGTCCTCAAGATCCCAACATAAAATTAAAATAAAATAGTGAGTTAGTGTTGACTGTGCATTGACTTGTTGGCCATCACTTTCTCGTTCTCCCACTCTCTCTATAGACTGTAATCGCTCTCATTTGCATGGCTCTGGCTTTGGCTTCTGGTGGTGGTGATGGGCCATGTTTCAAGCCATGTTTTCCATGCTTCCAAGGAATATGCTTTTTCCTTATAATTACTGATAAACTAATCAACTTCACTTAATTTCAGGTTAGGTATCTAATTAAATATGACTGACCATCTCAGCTAATTCTTTGTCATTCATTTTAATAATCATGGGTGTTTATAATTATGAGCTCCTCTTTTGTATCTCCAATATATAATTTAGATTTATGTTTTGAATCAAACTTCTGTCTGCAAGTTTCACCTCCATCAACAATTTTTTTTGTTTTTTTTTTCCACTCATAGCATATCATAGGTCCAAGTTTCAAAATTCACATTGTCCCCATCATCCATAATTTTTTTTTATTTTTATAACGTTGCTCTACTATTTGTATTGGTTTTAATAGAAAAGAAAACATTATTGAATATCAAATTTCTTGTCATAGAATCTTGGTAATTACTTAACAAAAACAAAGTCTTGGCAATTATAATTAAGTGTGGAAATAGCAGTTCCTTGGTCTCCTTTGCTTTCTGACTTTAGTCTACTAAATTACATAAAGTTGCAGCTCTCTTCAATGTTCTCTCTCTCTCTCTCTCTCTCTCACAAAATAGCAAGTTAGCAACTACAAGCTCTTCCATGGAGTTTAGAATTTACTAAACTCTTCCAAATTTAGCTGTCTGCCTCAACCCCCATAATGCCACACTATACCTACTATCTACTTTTACACTGGTAAAGTGAACACACACTCTCTCTCTGTCTGTCTCTCTTTTGGGCAACTTTTGGTTTTCCTTTCTTTCAGCTGCTGAATAGTTTTTCCATCAAGTACCTGAAACTCTGTTTTTGGCTCCTGTTTTCCACTCATTCAGTCTTTGCTTTATACATTGAACATGTTCAGCTTTTTTACTTGTTCCTTCAATTGTCTTGATTGAATTCACGTGGGGGTTCAGGCTTCAGACATTTTTTGCAGATGGGTTATATTTTTCTTGTTACGGTCCTGATGGGTTTTCCTTTTTGCTCTGTTTGGTTTCCCAGAAACTGATTTTCCAACGAATTTGGAGCTTCAAGGAGGAAACGTTCTGCAGTTTCTTTTCTTTTTTACTTCGTCTAAAGATGGGCTTTTTGTGGTTTGTGTACAGAGTTAAATATGATTCTCCAGTAATGACCTATATATAGCTTTGAGCTCATTGAGCTGTTGGAACTATAAACAATCAGCTTGATCCTTGGCTACAAGTGCCTGATAGTTTTCCCCATGAATTGAAGGGGGCTTTAGTTGTGATCCTTTTACTTGTAATGGAGTCTTGGAGCCGTATTTCTGAAGGGAAGGGGTTTGTTTCCGAAGAAACAATTTCACACACTGATTCATTATCTAGAAGTAGAAATACTTTGATGGGTTGGGAATTGAAAATCCCCTGTACTTTTGGCAGCAATGTTTTAGTGTCAGGCAAGCAAGCTATTGAAAGTCAAGGTTTTGGGGAGTTGGGTTTTTCAGAAATGATGGGCAAACATTTCTCAAATAATCCAATTAGAGATGTATTGAGTGGCAAGGTTTATGGTGAAAGAAGTACTAATACAACAAGTATGGCTACCCCAAATTTATTTTCAGGAGAAGATGAATCATCTTCAAAGCTTTCAAGCTCTATTGTGGACTCTAACAGTAAGGATTCTTCACTCATTGATTTAAAACTAGGGAGGTTGGCTGATAACAGAGATTTCCATGATTCTAAATTTTCTAAAGGACATCCCATATTGTCTTCATCCGAATCATCGACACCTCCAAAGCGAATGCGGGTGTCAGGATTGTATTCTCAGACCGTCTACTGTCAGGTTTATGGTTGCAACAAGGATCTCAGCTCCTCTAAGGACTACCACAAGAGGCATAAAGTTTGTGAGGCTCACTCAAAGACGGCCAAAGTTATTGTGAATGGCAGAGAACAGAGGTTTTGTCAGCAATGTAGTAGGTTGGTTCTGTTTCATCTTCTTGATTGAATTCAATTTGTTTGGTTGCTCAGAAATAGATTCATTCTGAATCTATTGTATCCTTGAGTTTAGCTCATTTAGGATTTTGAATCAAACCAGCTGAGCTAATGTGCAAAGTGTCATGATTCTTGTTGTTGCTGTAATATGTACTAGCTTTTGACCATCCAGGTTTCATTTGCTGGCCGAGTTTGATGATGGTAAGCGTAGCTGTCGTAAACGCCTTGCAGGACACAATGAGCGTCGGAGAAAGCCTCAAGTGGGGATTCACTCTGGAAGAGCTGATAGGTTGCTTCAGTCGTATAATGGTATTAATAAAATTTGTCTCTAGTTTTCTGTTATCCTTACGATTTCATGGTCCCCCTTTCTCTCCTTAACTGAATGCAACCATACTGTGATCTCTTGTGCAGCCCTGAACTTTGTATAACCATGAAATGTTTAACTTTTCTTTGGTCAGCGGAACCTTAGTGGATTCTGTGGAACGAACTAGAAGGCCTCTAAATGTCCTTTATATATTATCAAGCATTTTATCCATGAAAATTATCTAGAGTTTTTGGCCCTGTCTCCCTTATGTTTGGCTTAATTGAGCCACTGCTGTGTCTCAAACCAAATGTTACAAATGGAGGAACATGAAACATCATGCGTCCACTGGCTGCATATTGCGGTTGCAACATTGAGCTGAAAGCTTCTGCCAGTGAGAGTGGGTCAAATATATGATCAAAATACATCCAAAATACAAATAAATAAAATTGTCTCTTTAAGTAAGTCAAGCTCCCTGAATGTCACTATGATAGAAAAAATGCCTTAATAAGAGTCATTTACTCTTTATGATCATAGATTCATATAATATGTTTTGTCATGATCTGTAGAATTCCTTCAGAGCTCATCCAGTTTGCATGTAATGACAATAATAAGTTGTTTAGTCTGAGGATTCTCCTGTATAATGTGTACTTCTCCAAGTGGCTAATTAGTGACTCATCATTCTATCACTACTGCTTTGAGTCATTTAGATTTTTAATCTTCTTTCGAACTGTCTGCACGGTTTACAGGCAGCAGATTTCAGGATAATATGTTAACAACTGCATCTTTTATCTGCCAAGAGATACTCCCCAGTGGAATTTTGGATGCTGAAAATTATGGAACAAATGACTGGTGCAGGCATTTAAAAGTTGAAGATGCGACTCATTATAGGCCTTTGTCAGGGGTTCCTGTTACAAATGGGCATCTGCCTTTGAAACCAGCCTTTCCTTCTTATGATATTGGAAAACGGTATCCCCCATTTCATGACAATGGAACTAATTCTCTAACTGGAAACATAATCATTGAGAATGGCAGTCAATATTCACATGATATGAGAGGCCTAAATTCTGGTTCACACTCTATGTTTCATGAGACCACCACATTAGGAAGTGAAGACTTCAATGTGTTCAACACTGCTTCAGCTGTACATGGATTATCGGGAATTTCAGACTCTGGTTGTGCTCTCTCTCTTCTGTCATCTCAGTCACAGAAATCTTCAAGCCATTTGTCAGGAATTCCCATGGCTAGCCCCCTGGTCATGCCGGACAGGCATACCAATTACAGGCTGGTTCAAGGTTCTGAAAATCTTATTGGGGGATGCTCACATGCCTCCTCTAGTGGGGTGTCAAATAAATTCCCTTCTTCAGGAATGAATTCTGGAGCTGGGACTCACCTGGGTCCCATACTTCTATGTAATGGCAGTGATACTGATGATTTTGGAATCTCAGATGGGATTTTCCAAGGATCAGATTTTGTGAATGCCAAAGATCGTCTGTCCTGCGAAGATGGGACCACTATCGACTTGCTTCAGCTTTCCTCACAGCTCCAACGAGTAGAGGATCAACGGCAATCCATGCAGGTGAAGCTCGAAAGTGATGCTTTCTGCTGCCTCAGAATCACTTAAGTGATCTGCAAATTAGGTAAGCCAATGTGTATCTTAGTAAATTTATATTTTGCCGCGATAACTCTCAGGAGGAAAAAATTAGTATCCTCCTGGCCTATTATGTTAACCTCCATACAAATCAGAACCGTGCCATATGAAAAAATGTATGCTTTATATTATTTCTTATAGGCCACATTGAACAATGAATTTGTCTGAATCAAGTTGTAATTTTCATAAGCTGCATGCTCAATCCAATTGCTGTTTTGAAGACATAATATTACTATCTTGTTCTTCCTTTTATATCAGAAAGTAAAATATTTGGTCTGTAATGAGACAGGAAACAAGGTGCAAAAGCATGTGGCACTTGGGAATAAAGCTACCATGGATCTCCTTGAGAGACATTGATAGTAGCATGCAAGAAGAAGCTAGAAACTTTTAGTATCCATTACCGCGCTGCTAACAAGTTTTTAGTATAGGCAGTCAGATTTAAGATCCACTCCCAAATTATACAAGTGTTCAATTATATATGTACTCAAATAATCATCTAACCTCGTAGGTTCTTTTGTTCTCTGCATTCTCAAGAAACGTCATTGATAAGTTCTGCTTTCAAGCAAACATCTTGGGAATAAAGTTCTGTTTCTTACCTTTCTGCAGAGCATTTGGAAATGAATCCTAAACCCTAAAATCTTCTCTAATTAAGCTAGCATACTTGAAAAGGTCGATTAAATGTGAGCTTGCAAGCAGTACAAGGAAGGGGTAAGTTTGCTTTCAGTTCCACCAAAGAAAAGAAAGAAGGATAATTGCTTTATAATTAACATACAGTTGGTACACAAAATGATGATTATATGGCACGCAATCTTTGCTAGCTTTTATAAAGAATCACTTGATCCTACTGATGAAATTTGTTATCACTATACGAATCGGATAGTAAACTATATCGAACCAAACATCGTTCAACAGCGCCTAGCCAATATGGTACTTGCCAAAATGCCTGAATCTGCATGATAGAAGGGCAAGATTGCAGTAGGTTTGTCAACACCGAATACCGCCACTAAAACCAGATAAATAAACAAAATAGATGGATTGAGAAAAATTACTACTCAGAGTAGAATCTGGCAATAATTTTTAATAAACTAAGACACAGTTAATGGCAGGCTGGGCGCCTGCATTGTTGTGAATATTGTTAAAGGAAAGTAACGTAGGAACTGCGTTGATTTGCTCACAAATCTAGCAGTGAGGAAATGCATGTGATATGCTTTCTTTTTTTTGTCAGAGTGACATTCACTCAACTATACTAACTAAATTTGAAATAGCTCTAGTTGCTCTACCAATTAACTTTGATTTCGATTTTTAGTCATTTTGTGGGTTGGATAAACTTGACTGCATGACCTACGTGAAATGAAAGCGATGTTAGTCCTGCCAAACCCAATATTAAATCATGTCTGCATTTGCGGGGCAACTTCCTCCAGCTGATTTGGTTGGATCCGTCTATGATCACAAATTCAAATTTGCAAGTAACTTTGTGGTTCAGAAAGCATGTTTTGAACGCAATCACTTGCTAGAAAAGATTTTTTTTTTTCTTCCATGGTGAGCAAGTGGAACGAACATGCACATCAAAAGCTCAAAACAGAGCACAGAGCTTTAATTATTAGCAAGCAAACCCAATGCTTTAACATTCAAATATTTTCCCCAATTCTCTCGCTTGTGGGACCTAACTCGTGTGAGAGATGTGAGAAAATTAGGACCTTTTGGCCAAAAGTTATCGAGAGAATATCCACAATTTGATTTAACATTGATATCAATCAAGACATTTGATTCACAAGGGCCCTTTGTGACAGATTGAGCCTAAGTTAAAAAAAAAGTCTAAAAATTCTTTTTCGAAACAAACTGCTCTACCTTATTTCTTGGAATCCTTGCTTGCTGCAATTTCAAACATATTTTTCACAGCAAATACAATCATGGTGGTCAGAGCGTGATTCACTGATATTACAGTGCTATTCCGTGACATGCAAAGGGCATCGCAGCCCCACAGCAATGAAAGTCACGCGTAGTGCAGAACCCAAAGTTCAAACTTTGAAAACACCTCCATTTGCTTATCGAATTCCGTACTTGATATTGACCCGTGTACCAAAGACTCAAACGGCCTTATTTTCTAACATTTTCTAAATGAAATTGCGCAAAATTGACTGTAAAAGACGGGCAGTGCCAAATGCCAACTCATCTTTGGCAGCATACACTACAATATAAGCTTCCATTTTGGAATCTGAGATGCTCTGAAAGTCGGCAAAAGAAAGAAACAAAAACACTAGATCGAAGAGAAGAAAGAAAGCAAACACAATGTCAAACAAAACTGTAACTGAGCCATTGTTGAATCGAATAAATAGCTAACACTTTAAATGTATATAGAAATACATATCCGTCATCATTATTGTTCTAAGCTCATAGTACTGCTGATATATAAATTAATAAGAAAATATCTTCTCCGACCTGCCAAATAAATAACTCCTAGCTCCAAAACCAAAAGCTCGGATAAAAGGGAAGATCAGATTACAAACATGGCCTATCACTGACACCGACTATCGAAAGATTAATGATAATGGCAACCAAAGATCAATCTATTTCGCAACAACTCCGTTCTGCTCAACAGATTTTTCTCCAGATGGGTTCAACTCGTCCCATGCTTCAACCCATGTGACCATGGCATCTGCGAGCTTGAGGAAGTAGTCATCAACCTTGCCAAGCTTTGCCTTCACTTGCTTGGAGAGCTCAATGTAGCAGCTCTGAACGGTGGTGCAATCCTTTGGGAGGGTAGCAGATTGGAAGAATGGGATCAACTCTTCTTGCCAGTATATTCCTTTGTATTCCTTCTTAAGGTTCACAAATGGATTGCTTGCTTTGCTATGCCAGATGTAGGGCAATCCTGTCTTCACTCCCAGCCCCAAGTGGTCACATATGACCTACAAAACCAACAATGACAACTCATGTGACCCACTAAAATTTGAAAACACAAGGCAGTGTGTTTTGATTGCAAAATCAATGAAATGCACTAACAAAAGACAATAAAAATGTACAGGCTCTAAAGAGATTTTGAGAGATACCTTCATGCACCAGCCAGCCCACATATCATCGTAACGCCCGATTGGCTGACCATCACCCATGAGTCCAAAGTACATAGCAGGTCCAATCAATTCACGGTTGAATGCCAGATTCATACCACACATGGGAAAGAGAGTTCCCTTGGGAATGGTCAGGACTGCATCCACAAACCTAGAAACATGGCATTATAGTCAGCAAAACACTCAAATGCAAAATTTCTGAAGGATTGAAAATGGCAGACCAATGTACCTAGTGTTTCTCTCTAGAGGCTTAACAAGCTGAGTGGGTGCATCATAATCCGGAATGTTGAGCCAGAGGCCATGAGAAACAGCAGTTGGGATACCTTCACGTAGACTGAAGGGGTAACCACGGACAAAGTCTGCACCTTCACGGTATGGGTCATACAAGGTGTTAAAGAAAAATGGAGTTGATGGAGTCAGAAGGTTCTTAATATGCTGCTCAAGAGCATTGATATCTTTGCCAGAAGGATCTTTAGCAACCTGCATTTTCATAAAAAAGAACCATGATTAGTTATATCAACTTGGTCTCACAAGAATTAGAGGGATATCAATGAAATCTGAAACACAAAGGGGCCACCGTAACATTCTATTTTCACAACGATTCAAAGCATAGATAAATGAAATTGAAATTCAGCACGTATATCTTAATCAAAATTTATAGACTGAAACTCTTCAAGTGTGAATCTGAAAGTGATCCCATTACAGTGCAAAGGAGAGATCTGTAAATTTGGTAAACCCCATCTCTACACTAACTGAAAGAACTCATGGTACTGCCAAGAAACAGATCAACCCAAAAGTATGTAAAATAATAACATATACATCATAAGAAACATAGATCAAATCATGCAATGTCCATTGACAACAGAAAAAGAAGTTAAATTGACAAAATAGACGACGCACAGAAGTCAAACAGAGGCAGCAGAAACAGATCTAAACAACAAAAGCAACATAATTTAAGCACCGAGCAATCATATAGAGTCAAATCAACATCGAACTGAAAAATAAAACTGTACTAAGCCAGCAAAACCCATCAAGATCCATGCTTTTGAACCAAAAACTCGAAACCCAAATCCGAAAAACTCCCAAACAAGAGATCGAGCTGTTGAAATAGATACTTACAAAGCAATCGTCGTCGATGGTGAAGATGTACTTCTTCTTGGAGACCATGTAGCCGAAGCAGCGGCAAGCAGAGTCCTTGAAGGAAATACAAGAGGCCTTAGGACCCAGGATGCGGTTAATGTCATTGCGGTTGTAGAGCTCGTAGTCAAAGCCCTCTGGGACCTTGATGACCTTTGAAGGGTCACCATCTTGGACGATGATAAGGTGGTATTGTTCAAAAAATGGCCTCCACATCTCCAAGAAGTCCAGGTTTCGGATTGTGGGAATAACAATGTCAAGCTCATCTTTGAGCAGAGGTGTGGGAGCAACCTTACTGACTCCAGCCATGGCTGTTTCTCAAAGGGAAAGAAAAAGTTGAGGGGTTGGACTTCAGAGAGAGTGTTGGGTTGAATGTGGGAGTTGTGCCTGTATTTGAAGAGTTTGAAGGCTTGGGGTGACACGTGCGAATAGGTGCTGACACGTACGAAGAGGGAGGAGAGATGTATTAGATAGAATTACAGTTTTGCAACGCTTTGATTAGGTTACCGTAATTTGAGATCATGTGAGATATTGAGAAGAGTTACATAAATATACTTGGAAACAAATTCAATCAGATGAAAAGGCTAGAGTGTGGATTTGGTCAATTTCAAATTCTAACGAGTCAAATGATTAGGCAGAAAAAGTAAGAAAATAATGTAATAATCCCATTGTGATTTACTAATACTCTTTTAACACAAACAAATTGGATATTAGGAAATAAAAATCTATGTAATAAAAAGAAAAAAATAATAATGTAAGATGTCCTTCCTTTTCAACACATTGCTAGATGTTAGAGTCTCTTGTCTTTTTATTCTTATTTCATATTACTAATAAAAATTAAACTTAGGTATGAAATGACAATGTAATATTTGTTTTGAGGCCGCTAAAATAATGGAAGTATAATCCAGAGCAATAGACTTACATTTAGTATTATTTTAGTTTTTTTAGGCTTCTTGTCGTATCTATATTCAAACTCATAATAATTGAAAAAGTATCATATTATGTGTCGTGTTAGTAAGATAAAAATTCACTCATATAGTCCTATTGTAATATGTATACATTTATTGACATCATATAAATAAATATAACAGTTTTTTTCAAATAGAATTTCTCGAATATAATATACAATTGATAACGCCACGTAATAATATTTTAGTCCCACAAAAGTATTGGTCTGGAGAAGATGCCTATTATTAGTGGGGATGGAAAGAAAGAAAAGTATTTGACGCAGTATCACAACAATGCCATCTAAAATTGCGGCAAAATTGGCGATGAGGGCGGCAGTTCTGGTAAAAGCGCAACACCCAACCCAAGTTATAGCGTTTCTGTGGGGGAAGAGGCACTGGGGGAGAAGTCGGGCAGCCGAATCCTTCAAAGTCGTCGGTGGCTTTTGCTCGTTTTAGATATTTTCAAATGTCAAAATTCTAATTTGTCCTTGTGGAATCTAACCCGTAAATCTCCTAACCCATTTGGACGCTGCCACATTATACACTCTCTACGCGTTTGCCATGCGACCGACACTTTTACTCTTCTGCAATCATGCCCTCCCTTTGACCTAGATCTCGACACGTGTAATATGCTCGAGGGTTGAGAGAATAAACTGGGTTGGGTTGGGTTGGGTTTGGCCCATCTTGCCTCTTTCATTTACTGCAAAGTTCGGTCACAATTTCTATTACCACACCTATATTATAAGCTGCAGGGTAGATCCAAATTTCATTATTTTGATCGTTAATGGTTTTTTTGTTGTCTACGATCTGAAGAGAGATGGGGTTTTCTCATACACATTGTCAATGTATTACTGCAAATCAATGTCTTTTTTCACTCATTAATGAGTTAGTTCAATATTAATTGGAAGACCAAATTATCATTAGTAGATAATTTCTCAAAAAAGAAAACAAATGAAAATGGTTATTTTTTTCTTTTCCAGTTTATGGGCTTTCCTTGTTATATATAAATAGTAAATAGGTAGCGGTGGCACGTAGTAAATGCCATACAATAATAATAATAATTAGCAGTAGCAAGTAAGTGGTACCAAAGCTTCACCAAAACAGAAAACATCCCATACCAAATTCCTCATCTCTCTTTACTCTCTGTCTGTCTGTGGGATTTCCTGTTCATAAAATTCCTCTTTTTGGTGCAATAATGAGGAGAAGCAGTAGCCACGATGGGTACAAACATCCATTTTAAATTATTTTGCCTCCTATTCACAACTGTTGTTTGTATTTGAAAGTGGAATTTGAGATCTATTCTAGAAGAAAAGAAACACCACCACCACCCATCATAGTTGTTGAGTAGAAGAGCAGTGACAAATTATTATTTTTCAAAAAACAGACGAGAGTAAATGTACGACGCGTCGTTGGCACGTCATTGTTGTTGGCGGAGTATAGAATCTTGGGATTGGCGAACTGAGCTGGGCTTTTGCTGTAACCTGTATGGAAGGAGGGAGAGCTATGTAAATTTAAAAACAGAAGATACCACCGACATACCACTGCCTGCCAGTGCCAACCAATACACCCCTTTCTTTTTTGTCAAATATTACTAGGATTAATTAAATTAATTATTGTTACCTTGTAAACTCTGTGACTTTGCATGATTGCAGTTTGCTTCAAACAAATGGGAATATACTCCAGTAAAAATTAAAATCCACTTTTGATTAATCATTGGTGTCTGCAAGTATACTTACAGTAGATACCATCAAACTGTTTTTTAGCCATTATACTTCAACATTTACGCTTGTAGCTCAAGTGATTTAGAATAATTACCCGATTATATTAATAAATAATAAATAAAAACTGGGCAATTTTGCTTAACAATCATATTACAAGTTGAGAAGAGCATATGCCCAACCATGAAGGCCCATATATTAGTCCTGAGCCTTGTATCCCAACCCAGCCCACCCCTACCAACAAATGAAATCTATTGGGTTCTTATTCTAGTTCAAAGGTCCTGGTCCTGGGTGGCAGAGAGACACTGATGAAAGGCTCAGCCCAACAAATGAATCATTTTTCTTTTCCTGAGTCTTTTAATCATATGAATTCACAATGATCCTATCTGCAGATTTGAATTTGATGGCACACATGTCTTTTTGGCAAAGGACATCAATGATTCTAAGTAAACGCCAGTTAACATGGCTTAGAAACATGGATGCTAAAATGTTAAGTATAAGGGGCCAAAGTTATGCAAGTCACTGTCAGCATTTGGCCAGAAACTGGTGCAATCTAATGCTTTGGCCTTGATAAGTGGTTTTCCAAATGGTGCATTGGCAGCTGTGGTGGTGTTTCTCAAATATGGTCATTTTTTATATCCCACAAGTGAAAGTCTTGGGGTCCTAAGAATCTCAACTCCAGGCTTAATGAATTCCTGCTGCCAGTCATTCTGTAGATCCTACCATTTCAAGAGAGAACAAATGACAAGGGCAAGATGCCAAACCAACAGTGAATTTTTGTGATGTAAGCCATGAACTTGACTTTTCATTCTTGAAACACATATAGGAAATTAGTTGACTCGGTTATATTTCCTATACTTATATCCATTTATCACTTATTTATTATCTGAAAATATAGTCAGCCTCAAGTTTATTGGTTAGAGTCACTGCAGAAATTGGGAGATCACCTCATCATTCTGTGTCCATCCCGCCGGCATGATCAAGATTGCTGCAAATTGTTCATTCATGCCCTTTTAACAATTTTTAAATAGCTATCCAATTTCACTTGAACATGGAAACTGGTTTGGTTCATCTGTGACATGCTGCATACGCAACATTACACATATATGAAATTGTGATCAATGCTTTTGTCCTAGTCAAGTAGCTGAGAACATGACATCTGGAAAACCATAGTCGAACAAGTAGCTTAGAATGAGGGTAGATAATACTTTTTGGTTTGGGAGCCTAGTTGCTTATAAGTACTGGCCCTTTGGACAATTGAACTGCGTAAGTTCTCAAGAATCCCCAGCTGCTTACTGAAACTTGAACAATGGAGATTATTAGCAAATGTATAAGAAGAGCATTTTTGGTATCTGTCATGTTCTTGACAATAGTTTCTCATGCAGGTGAGCTTCTAATTAATAATTAGAACTATGTTTAGGATTAGGAGTATGGTTTGTTTCCTTAATTAAACCTCATTGCTGCTTATTCTAACTTTGCCAATTCCTCCTTCCCTCATGGTTTTTAGTGGCTTATGATTCGTTTGATCCAAATGGGAGGATAAATATCAAATGGGATGTTCTGTCTTGGACTCCTGATGGCTATGTGGTGAGTGCCACCACAACTTGTATCACTTTGTTTTCATTTTCATTGATAATCAATTCTAATAATAAGTTCAACAACTAAAAGCTCAGTTCAAATACATACTTACCATGATAATATATATTATCCAGGCAGCAGTAACAATAATCAACAACCAAATGTACCGGCACATCACGAGCCCCGGATGGACCTTAGGCTGGACATGGGCTAAGAAGGAAGTGATATGGTCAATGGTGGGAGCTCAAGCCACTGCTCAAGGAGACTGCTCCAAGTTCAAAGCAAATATTCCACACAGCTGCAAGAAAACTCCCACAGTTGTTGACTTGCTTCCTGGGGTTCCGATGAACCAAAGATTTTCAGATTGCTGCAAAAGTGGTGTTATGGCATCATGGGGACAGGACCCCTCAGCTGCAGTCTCAGCATTTCAGCTGAGTGTTGGCCATTCAGGTACTTCAAATAAAACAGTAACACCACCAAAGAATTTTTATTTGCTTGGTCCTGGACCAGGCTACACTTGCAGTGCTGCAACCATTGTACCACCCTCAGTTTCCTTCTCGCCTGATGGCCGCCGTACGACTCAAGCAATGAGTAAGTTTACTTCTTCCGTGTTTCAACAAAATATGACTGGTGTCACATTCTGTTTCTTAATTACAGTTTTTACAAGCACTAAAGTTTGCTAATAGCTAGCAATCTAGTAGGCATGCTGTGTTTTCTTACAGTTTCTACAATTAGCTTTGAAGTTCTTCCATCTAGTTGTCTTGTATAATTTTTGTGCTTTCTTTTTTGGCAGTGACATGGACTTTGGACTGCACTTACTCGCAATTGCTCGTCTCTGAAAATCCAACATGTTGCGTCTCTCTGTCATCTTTCTACAACCCCATGATTACTCCTTGTCCATCTTGTGCTTGCAGTTGTAAGGATGTGAACAATAATTGCATGTAAGTAGCCCGTACACACAACTTACCATTTTTTCAGTTCGACTGAAGCGAAAGGTCATGCAATGAGCCTTTCCCATCCAATAATTGAACTTTTCCATGTTAATGTCTTCTCTCCCTAACACTGGAACATAATGCAGAAATGACCCCAAGGACTCAAGGGTGCTGAATAAAAAAGCCTTAGCTAAGGATGATGCATCAATGTTACAATGCACAGATCACAGGTGCCCGATCCGAGTGCATTGGCATGTGAAGGCTAACTATCGGGCATATTGGCGTGTGAAGATTACCATCACCAACTTCAACTACCTGATGAATTATACACAATGGACTCTTGTTGCTCAGCATCCGAACTTCAATAAACTAGCTAATGTCTCTAGCTTTGTCTACAAGCCACTCATTCACTACGGCTCAATAAGTAAGTCTCAATCTACAATGGAACCATAAAGAAAGATGCTTCATTCATATCACACAATATAAATATGTGATGTACATGTCAAGATATAACATACTGTGTGGATCTGTGTGAAAATGCAGACGACACCGGCATGTTTTACGGCATACAAAATCATAGTGACCTACTAATGGAAGCTGGGCCTGAGGGATATGTCCAGACGGAGTTGCTTCTTGGAAAGGACATGAAAGCATTTACATTGGACCAAGGTTGGGCATTTCCCTTCAAACTTTACTTTAATGGCGATGAGTGCAAGATGCCCCTTCCTGATATATATCCAACCCTGCCCAACTCTGCTTATGCAAATCCTATTTCCTCATCTACACTGGCTACAACCCTTTTGCTTTCGGCGCTACTAGTCTTTTTGTGCTCGTGCCATTAATGATCTATAACTCAGATATCCGAAAGAGGTTCTTACCAATGGTTCTGAAGCTGTTCCATCTTCACCAATACAAAGACATCATCAATACAACGTATGCAAGGATCAAAGATTAAAAAGAATGGGAATGTGTGAACATGTCTGTATAGTTATTTTGTGATCAAGTTCAGAAAACTTGAACTTCAGTTCCCTCTCCCATGTTTACAATCTAAACCTCCTATTCCAAAATTTCATGGAAATTGCAAAATTGTTAGCTAAGACTCAGAATGAGTTCAAGTACTTGTGTCTTTTTTTTTTTCTTTGGGAACAAAGAATGAGCTGAACTTTGTTAACATAGGGTAATGTGTAAAAATTATATTTGAACATATGTATAAGGAGACAGAACTGCCATTAGTAGCAGAGGAAGATGGAGATCCAAACAAGATCACATAAATGAGAAAGGTAGTACAGGGGTTACAAAGTCATTAGAAAACACAACAAAGATGACAATTTTTTTTTTGAAAGTTTCAACCACTGAAGAAATATTTGTTTTCCCAACAAATTTGGACAAGCAACCTTAATCATATTGTATTACAGGTTAAATTAAATTGCATCCTGGTACCTAATACAAACAAGCTGTAGAAGTTGAAAAATCCCTGTCTGAGTGAGGAAAAAAAAAAAAACAAAAAAAAACAAAGGGTCATTTTCACAAGGGAGTTGACCAGGTTCATTCTAGTCTGAGAATCACTGGCTAGTTTGGTTTGGTAATTTCATTTGTTTAATTAGTGGACTTGGGTTTGTGGGTCCATTGAAAAATCAATGTCCATGTGAACCAACATATTGGACCTATTTATACCCAACAAATTATGCTTTTGGGTTTGTCTTCACAGTTTGTCGAAAAATAACAAGGCAAGTGCAGTTGAACCCAAAACTTTTTTCCTTTAACGGGATCAGGACATTAGCGGGATGTTGTACTAAAACCAGTCTTATAATGCGTTTTTGTTTTTGGTGCATTTTAACAAAGATTCCCATGAAGAGAAAACCTTCATTCACTATCCCAATAAATAAATAAAAAAGGGTTGATTTCTGATGGACATATTTTATATTATATATTTAACCTCATTCTTAGTATATTTTGGTTAATATTTTGGAAGAATTTTGATACTTTGAATTATATTTTCAATATAGGACTTTCGACTCTCTCTGGAGCAAAACATAATCAAATGGAGGAATTTTGGAGTAATTCCAGTTGGAGGACGTTCTTGAGTCACTTAGCTTGATCGTATCAAAATTTCAGAGTTTTCTTCCAAGCGGTTATTTTCTGGCAATAAAATAAAGGAGCAGTGCGCGGTGTTGGAATAGTGACGTGTTGGGCTTTTATTGCGTTTTTGGAGCACAAGATGACCTCGAATGGGTTCGTGGCCTTCTAGAGAAGTGTTCAAAACATTTTTATCTTTAAAACAAGCTATCTTGGGCCAGATTTGGAGGAGATTTGGGGCCAAAACGTGGCTGGGCAGATTTTGGGCAGATTCTCCTATTCCAATTTGGACTTTATTTCCTAGTTTTATTTTATTTTAATTAGTTTCCTTGTGGGGATGGAAAAGCTGTACATTGGCAGCTAGGTTTTAAGGGGTATTTAAGCTCTTTCTCACAAGGAATTAAGGACTTCTTTTTCACTTTTGAACTTTGCATTGTGGAGAGCAATTGCTAGGGTTTTGGGTTTTCACAACTTTCAGGTGTTTTCGTTCTTTTCTTCTTAATGATATTTTCTTGGATTTCAATTATGAGTATGCATAACTAAATTTCTTTTGCTAGGGTGAAGCCTTGAACCTTAGCATGAATATGTGATTTTTATTTAATTGCTTATGATGAGTGCATGCCTACTTGAATTGTTAATCACTGTTTTAAACTATCTAATTGTCTTAATGCCTGATCACCATTAGGATCTTTAGAAAAGTAATTGGATGCAATTTTGGTCGGAAGGTTCCCTGAAATTGATGCTAGCTTCTTGTGATTAATAATTGTAATTTCACTTAAGATGAACACCACGTCTTAAGGGTTGCATGGTTTTTCAAAGGGTTTTCACAAAACTTAATGAGTCTTTCATGTTCAGATTTGATCCGAACGTCCGGACGGGTTGCATGTTGGATATACGTTCTGTGTTGGAGGTTCCAAGTAGAATATACATTAGGAAAACCTACCCTTCAAAGTGGCATGTGCAAATCATAAGTAATTGGTAAAAGTTCATAGGATTGCTAGGTGATGGTGAAACCCTAGTGCTTTTATAAATTGATATTCAAAACTCTTTCCTTCAATCATATTTGTTCTTGTTTTAATATTTATTTTTAGAATAAACCAAATTCATAATCATTTTTCTTGACCTTTTATTTTAAGTAGTCATTTGGAATTTGTTTTTACTTAAATTGCTAATTAGTCCTTGAGGAAAACGACTTTGCATGTGCATCTATACTACAATAGCCTTGTATTCTTGCAAGTATTTTAAGTGATTTTAACCCTGTTTGCACAGGTACTAAAATTCCTATCAATTTCTATACCAAAGGGAAAACTTATATGCCAACGAGTCCAATGAAAAAGGATTTTCACTTGCAGACCGGTGTATCGCTTATCGTCCTTTAAGCAGTGTTATGGTAGCTTCGTTTGCGGAGCAAATATTGTCATACTGTGGTAGAGGATCAAAGACAGTTTTGGAAAGTAAATATAGGAGCTGTTTGTCATGGTAATAGAAGCTGGTATTTTTCCTGCCACCAATAATCTTCAATAGCAAGACCCCAAAGCTATATACATGAGATTTTTCAGAAAATATCCCGCCCATAACAGGCATACTCCAGAGACTTATAGCCGCACACTGCACATGAAATTCTTTATCCACCAACTCGTTATTATTCCTGATATAACATGCTAAAAAGCATATTACACAAGTTTAGTTGGGAAATAATAACAATTCTGGTAGTAGGAAAGAAATGATTCTTACAAAGTTCCCACAACCTTCTGACTCTGAGTGTTTGCTAGATTCTGTGTTCCTTGAAAGATACGTGCCAACCAAAATTTGAAATTTTTGGGCTCATCTTTTCATCCAACACCTTCAAACAGGAATCATGGTGGAGATAAACAAGTCCTCTAGCAACACCTTGAATAATATTGAACCGTTTAGCCCAGTCAAGCACTGCTCTTCTCATTGCCATTAGAAATGAAATCAATAGTTCCCCAGAGTTGGGCATGCTAGGATGGGAAGAGCTCAGACATTATCAAGGATATTGGAGAAAGATAGGTAACAATGAGAAATTGCAGCCAAACATAAAGGGCCAGTGAAACTAACCCAATAATTATCATATCCAAGCTTTTGTTTCTCATCAACTTCTCATCATCTTTAATGCAGCAACCCATGAGCTTTACAAGATTGTTGTGTTGGACTTTGGAGATCAACAGAAACTCATTCTTCAACACTTCTATGCCTTGCCCTGACCTAATAGATAGTCTTTTTTGAAAAATCGGCCTAGGCGGCGGCTAGGCGCTAGGCGGCCGCCTAGGCGAGCCCTTTTTTTATTTTTTATATATAGATTTTCTTTTCCTGACTTTAAAGAAAACCTACTGTCGTCTCCTTCTCTCTCTCTCTCTCTCTCTCTCTCTCTCTCTCTCTCTCTCTCTCTCTCTCTCTCTCTCTCCCACAAAAACCTCCTGCAATATCCTTTGTATCAAAAGAGCTTTTTTTTTTTTTCTAATTAAGCTTGCCACTCTAACTTGGGTAATGTTATTTTGCTTTGTTTTACACGGACTTAGATTTCAACTATACCAAAGACTCGGTGATGGCGGAGACCAAGGACGAGTACGAAAAATGCCATTCTGATCATTCCATCTTCTTCTCCAACAATGGTGCAAGGGATGGGTTAAAGAGTATAGCCGTTCGGCTATACTATTAAAATAAAAATATATATAGTATAGCCGCGCGGCTGTACTATCTAAATAAAAGAATATATTTAAGAAGTCTAGCCGCGCGGCTGTACTATTTAAATAAAACATATATATCTATGGTGTATAGCCGGACGGCTTTACTATTTTAAATAAAAAATATATCCAAGGCGTACTATTTGAATAAAAAAATATATCTGAAGAGTATAGCCGCTCGGCTGTACTCTTTAATTGAAAAATCGATGTCCATGTGAACCAACATGTGTTGGACCGTTTGGGAAGATAAAATTTACCCAGCCATGAAGGCCCATATTAGTCATGAGCCTCGTATCCCGACCCAGCCCAGCCCACTAACATAGCTCAATTTTGGTTGAGGGTACTATTGACTTTTCAAATTTCATTTCAGCTCTTCATTCGATCGGGGTTGTCATCGACGGCGAACTTGGGGGAAAAGGGCTTGGCTTTCTCAGTTGTGTTTGCCGATTTTATCAAAAATCAAAGCATTTTTCATCTTTCTTTGGTAAGCCTTCCAATTCTCTACTTTCCCTCTTCAATTATTTCGATTATAGGGATCTAATCCATGACCTATGACCTATGAATAGCGAAAATTTAACAATGTAAAAAAGAAAAAGAAAGAATCAAAGAGTTAAACTTAAAATGAAAGAATAAAACTTTAATATTCTAGCTTTGAAAGGTAGGTTTAACTATACATGATTGGAATTTGAAGCAGCTGAAAACCCAATTTTTATGTTTTTAATTTTTCAGTTATAAAGAAACTAATTCACCCAGCATTAGAAATCAAAGGAAAATATTCTGGTTGTTTATGAAAATATATTGTTGGGAAAGAATAGTGTAAATTAGGGTTTTTGATATTTGGTGAATGTATAATTGTATATGCCAATGTGTATAAAAATTTTGTAACACATTCGGAGCGAATTTATTCCCTGTTCAAGTCAGGTTGAGTAAATATATTGTAGATATAGCAATCATGACTCATTGGTAATGCTCAATTCTGTGGTATGCAATCATATGGATGGCATTTAACTTCATAGAAATTCTACAATGGCATTTTAGAAGTGCTTCCATGGCTTACCTATGAAGCATGGTATCCAAATATATGGTGTTCCCTCCTCCTTCTTCCCTCTTTTCCCCATTTTTCATTATGATGGAGATTAGGCAATTAAGAGTCTTGGATACAGTTGGCCTCTTTAGGTAGACTGGTGTATTTCATCCAAATAGTTAGTTTGGGTTGATTGTAATTTGCGTTTGTGATTGAGGATGCTAAAAGGATTTAGATGAACATCTCGTTCATCCTCCTTCTAACACTTTTTCATTAATCAAATCTCTGTTTCGTGTAAGAAAAGAAAAACTGACTTAGTTTGAGGTTGTATTATGGGCAATCCAGTTTCACCATGAGTCCAATAGTTCTCTGTAAAATACAGGAGGCTATTGCCTGCACACCCACATCCATGCATGCATATGCACACACACATTTGAAATATGACCATCATGCTCCATTTTTTCTTTCATTTGGCAGATACTGGTCCACACTTGCAAGGGATTACAATTTGCTGGTCTAATGGTATGCTGAATAGTGATAGTTTGTATGTCTCATCCTTTTCTTTAGTCCTTTACATCATTTGCCTTGTAACACTGGTAAAGTAGGATTGCAACTCATAATAGCCATTCAAATGGGCTTGCAACTTCTTAAGGTGCATCCCCCACACTAGTTAATGTTTAATTTTGTCCCAGAAAGGAAAATTCAGACATGCCGTCTTTTGATCATTGGTGAATGATAGGCAGCTAGGCTTTTGGCCTCTAAAGGATTTAGTTGTCATCATTCAGTTTCTCTTAACTTAATAATCTCGGGTTCTTATTTCTAGTAATTTTAATTCATAATTATGATGTGTTTTGAACCATGCAGGTTATTATGAAGGCTTGACAATGTGACAGATTATGGGAAGTAAAAGTCCATCTGCAGGTCTGATTTAGCTTCAGCTCTTGGAGACCATCTCAAAGAACGATTGAGCCATGATGACACGCACTGCTAGCATGCCAGTAGAGTAAAAAGAGATCTTTACAGGGGTGGCGTGAGAAACTTGCACTACACTTCTTCCCAATCCCATCTAGGCAGCTAGTTGTTGAATAGATTTAGGCATGTATCCAAGAAATAATTTGAATGAGACTTTCGTAATGTTTTCTAGTAATATGTTTATTTACATTTGAAGATATGGAAAACGAGGTTTTTATTTCTTTTGTGCCTCTCAAAATCACCAATTTCGCATGAGGAAGGTGATTTAAATTATCTTCCGACTTTTACCGGCGGTTTTTATATTCGTGGAAATAGGATTTTTTAGCTGCGTCTAGCGACAATTTTTAACGTTGCTAAAGACTTTCAAGACGAACGGAGCATTGAAATCGTCAAGAAAAGTGCAAATACCGGAGCAAAAGGACATAAACCGTCACTAAAGAACCCAACTGTCGTATATTGGCTGAAAAGACTCTCTGGTGTTTTTTTTTCTCTGTGTTTTCATGTAGACGTTTGGTTTGCTTCCCCAAGATACCACCGGCAATTTATTAAAAAACATAGAAGCTGAAAGCAACTAGATGGCACTTCAATAATTCAGAACCAATGAGATTGATGGGAGCTCACTCATTTTCTTCAACTAGTATTCCATTGTACCACAACCCCACCATCTTATTATCCTTTTTCTTTGGTAAGTGAGTCTTCTAATTCTCTGTGTTTACCACTTCAATTTGATATCATGACATAGAAATAGCGACAATTTAAATAAATAAATATGAAGAAAATTTTCATTCTAACATATTAGGGATTTATCAGAAAACACAATAAAGATGACAATTTGTTTTTGAAAGTTTCAACCACTGGAGAAAGATTAGTTTTACCTACAAACTTGGACAAGCTACCATAATCATATTGAATTACAGGTTAAATTAAATTGCGTATTGAATACAAACAAGCTGTAGAAGTTGGAAAATCTCTGTCCGAGTTGGAAAAAAAAAAAAAACAATGGGTCATTTTCACAAGGGAGTTGACCGGATTCATTTTAGTCTAAGAATCACTAACTTGTTTGGTTTGATCATTTGTTTAATTAGAGGACTTGGTTTGTGGGTCAACTGAAAAACCAATGTCCATAGGAACCAACATCATCTTAGGCTCCGGACAGTTAGGCTGTTGTCTTCAAGCATTCTCAAGCTCGCAGCTTGTTATAATTAACTGAATATAACTGTGTCAAGAAATTGACGTCAAGATGTATATCATATATAAAATTCCTAACAAAACCAGTAGATGAACTTGTTTTAAGCCTCTTCGCAACTCATATTTTGTACAATTTCTGTGTCTTCATATTTGAGCTCTGCATCCAACTGTCTTCTGCCGGAAGAAACATGATTTTCAACAAGTATATGTGCCTCGTTCTCTCGGCTGTTTCGTTTATACTTACAATTCCTCATGCAGGTCAGTTTCCTTCTAGTAATGAAAGCTCTGTGCTGAATTTTGATTCTATTATACCATGTCACTTATAAGTTTCATTGTATCATAATTTTAGCTGCTTATGACCCAATGGATCCGAATGGGAACATTACATTGAAATGGGATGTCAAATCCTGGACTTCCGATGGTTATGTGGTAAGTAGTTTGGTTCATAACATTTGCTATATTGGAAGAAGCAATCACCTTGGTTTTCCTACTTTATCAGATAATGACCATCTGAATATTTGATGGAGCAATAACTTTTGCAAGAATCTCACATCAGCTTGATAATTCATGTGACATGCATTTAAATTTAATAATAATATGAGTGCCTCTAGCAGAGAAATTTGAATTCATGCTTACTGACTTCAAGGAAAGATTTAAAGATTGATTAATGTTGATTGTCAACAAATGTTCTTTAAAGATTTATGCTGTACAATTACAAAATTTCAGGCAGTTGTGACGATGAACAACTTTCAAATGTACCGGCACATCATGAGCCCTGGCTGGACCTTAGGATGGGTATGGGCAAAGAAAGAGGTGATCTGGTCCATGGTTGGAGCACAAGCCGTTGACCAAGGAGACTGTACCAAGTTTAAAGGAAACATCCCACATTGTTGTAAGAAAAATCCTACAGTTGTTGACTTGCTCCCTGGTGTCCCCTACAACCAACAGATTGCCAATTGCTGCAAAGCTGGTGTTGTGGCATCATGGGGTCAAGACCCTTCAGCTGCTGTCTCTTCCTTCCAGCTGAGTGTTGGGCGCTCTGGAACTTCCAACAAAACCATCAGACTACCAAAGAATTTCACTTTGCTTGGTCCAGGACCAGGCTACACTTGCAGCCAAGCAAAGATTGTGCGATCTACAGTTTTCAACTCACCTGATGGTCGTCGAAAAACTCAAGCGCTGAGTAAGCATCTTTAACTAAAGAAGAAATATTGAATAAGACTGATTTTGATACAATTCTAACTGTATATTCTTGTTTGCAGTGACTTGGAATGTGATATGTACTTACTCACAGTTGCTGGCGTCTCGCTACCCAACCTGTTGTGTCTCTATGTCATCATTTTACAACCCTACAATCACTCCTTGTCCAACTTGTGCCTGTGGTTGCCGAGACAAAAAGAAATGCATTGTGTAAGCATTTATCACTCATCAGTTCTGCTTTCTAACTCAACTAGATGTCATAAACACTACGGTACCAGCAGTCATATACATTCTAGAATCTAGATTGAGGCATGCATCTCAGTAACTGACATTCAGACCGAAACATAATAATGCAGGAGTGATTCAAAGTTGTCGAGTGTTGTGGGAATACACACAGCAACAAAGGATAACACCCCGCTGCTTCAGTGCACACAACATATGTGCCCAATTCGGGTACATTGGCATGTGAAAACAAACTACAAGCAGTATTGGCGTGTGAAGATTACCATAACTAATTTCAACTATCGGTTGAATTACACGCAGTGGACGCTTGTGGTTGAACATCCAAATCTCAACCATATTACGGAAGTTTTTAGCTTTGTCTACAAGCCCCTGACCCCATATCAATCCAAGAGTAAGTCCAGACTTTTCCATAGAGGACTTAGGGAGTCTTGCAAGTAACAACTAAATATATTTCAAAAGAAAAGCATGCACTTTTGGAGCTAAGACTTGTACCATTTGGTTGTGCAGATGACACTGGTTTGTTTTACGGCATAAAATTCTACAACGACCTCCTAAAAGAAGCTGGGCCAGAGGGAAATGTACAATCAGAGTTGATTCTTGAGAAGAATGCAAACACATTCACATTCAAGGAGGGTTGGGGTTTCCCTCGTCAGGTCTATTTCAATGGGGATGAATGCATGATGCCCCAACCTGACGAATTCCCAGGTCTACCAAATGCTGCCCATACAAATCTAATTACAGTACCAAAATTGGCTCTCTTTTGGCTTCTGATGTTTCTGGCTCTTCACTGATCATTTAACAGAAGATTGGAACAGGAGCAATGCCATATGAACATCAAAACACTTATTATAAGGTTCTTGTGGTGGATTAATGAAGTTGATGTGAGTATGTAAGTGATATATATAAATTGCTTGAACCTGTGTATAAAAGAAACCAATTCCTTGTCTGATAAGGTAGAGAAGGCCAAAAAACAAAACCAAACTATATGCCTTTCTTCTTCACATATTTCTAATCATTCCCTGGTATTGCTACTCTTCTAACTCTACTGGTGAAGCGCAACAGCTCAAAAGAAATTAAAGGCAGAAAAAAAGACAATAAAGCTTTTCATGGGTTCCATTAGTTTTCGAGCTAAAACTAATCTAAGACACACCCACAAGGCATTCTGATAAAAAACCAACACAGAATCTGATCATATTTCGAACATTTTAAATTCTACAACTTCTTGAATTCTGTATTATAAAAATAAAAAAGACAAAGGCTTTGCTACATAATAAAGATGAACTAATTCGATCAAACATAAAAAAGGACGCCAGATTTCAATACCTTTGGTGGGTGGTATGTACAAATGCGTTGGGCGGTTTTGATTTTCATGTTTTCCTTTTTCGTGCAGAAACAGAAACAGAAACAGAGTCAAGTCGCTTTGCTGGTGGAGAGTTCATGACAATCGAGAGAGAAGAAGAAGAAGAAGAAAGGCGCCCTTCGTGCTGTCAGTTTTCAAACACGTGTAAAGTTTTTTTCTTTCTTAAGGAAACCCCAAGGTTTAAGGTCTTATTCGGAATTATTGGCAAATTGAGAATTGGCCCTTTTGCATAAATTAATTTTGAGAGTTGAGCGATAACTTTGGTAATGATTGAATTGAATGAGGGACCAAAAAGAAACCGGAAAACTTGAAATTGAAGCAAACCAATTATAACGTGTTTCTTGGGAAGCAATATATAGCATGACATAAGGTATGCCCAAAAAAGGAACAGTGTGTGAAGGGACTGAGCGTTGGCCTGTTGTTGTCTCAGTCTTCAGAGCCTCTCAAAATTCTTCCGCCAGCTTTTACATCATTCATCACCAAAACTTGCTTCAAGATGCAGAAACACAGCAAACAAACAGCCATATATCTTTAAATAAATGAATTTAAATAAGATATATGTGTGAAACTATCAAATAAGATGAAATATCACATGGACATGGAAGTGCCTAACAACCAGTAGGTGAGGCTTTCACTTTCAATCTGGTGTCCTCTATCTTTTCCTTTTTAACACCCTGGTTTGCCAGAGCGCATCTTGTCTCCTCTTAAGTCCTCGCCACCGCCGGAGAGCTGAGGTCATGGAATTCAAAAACCAGGCCAACCCAACTCACAAAGTCGACCTTGAGGTGGAAACATGTTGCTCTTGGTCTTGGCTCAAGTTCACATTCTTGGCTGTGCTATGTTGCATGGTATTATCTCCTGCGGGTAAATTTCTGACAACAAATCCAGCTTGAAAATACATTGTCTTTGATCTTTTTCTGGTTACATTTGCTTGTCCGCTAACAATAGCTTCATGGTTTATGACTTTTAGCTGCATATGATCCATTGGATCCAACTGGAAACATAACAATCAAATGGGATGTTATGTCCTGGACACCAGATGGCTATGTTGTAAGATATCATTTGAATGACTTTTTGTATATGTTGATTTACTTACAAATCAAAAATTTTAAATTAAAAAAAAAATCATAATAGGCAATCCCTTTATTGAATTATGCTAGGCTGCAGTGACTATGAACAACTTTCAAATGTACCGGCAAATCATTAGCCCCGGCTGGACTCTAGGGTGGTCATGGCAAAAAAAGGAAGTAATCTGGACCATGGTGGGAGCTCAAACCACAGAGCAAGGAGACTGTTCCAAGTTCAAAGCAGCCATCCCACATTGTTGTAAGAAAACTCCAACAGTTGTTGACTTGCTTCCTGGAGTTCCTTACAACCAACAGTTCACCAATTGCTGCAAGGGCGGTGTCCTGGCATCTTGGGGACAGGATCCTACAGCTTCAGTCTCTGCCTTCCAGGTGAGTGTCGGGCAAGCTGGTACCTCAAATAAAACAGTGAAACTCCCCAAAAATTTCACCTTGTTTGGTCCAGGACCAGGGTACACTTGTGGCCCTGCAAAGGTCGTGCCATCCACAGTCTTCCTCACGGCTGATCGCAGGCGAAAGACTCAAGCCCTTAGTAAGATATTTTGATTCTCGCTTTTCCAAGATCTTCCTACTCTTCTTCTATCTTTTTTATTCTTTTAAATTTTTAGATGGTTGAAATCTGATGTTAAAGAAAACTCTTGAAACTGAGTCGCATGGCATGTTCCTTCTGATGCAGTGACATGGAATGTGACATGCACCTATTCACAGTTCCTTGCCTCCAAGAATCCAAGCTGTTGTGTTTCGTTTTCATCTTTCTACAATGAAACCATCGTTCCTTGCCCATCTTGTGCTTGTGGTTGTCACAATAAGAAAAACTGTATCAAGTAAGCCCCCATAACCTATCCACATATAAGCATATGCATATCCGTACACACTTGACTTACTGGATGCAATTGTTTTGTAATGCAAACAGGAGTGATTCAAAGTTAGCACACAAGACAGGAATAAACACACCAAAAAAGGACAATACACCGTTGCTTCAGTGCACACATCATATGTGCCCTATCCGAGTTCACTGGCATGTGAAGCTTAACTATAAGGCATATTGGCGCGTCAAGATTTCCATCACAAATTTCAATTATCGGATGAACTACACGGAGTGGACACTCGTTGCGCAGCATCCTAATCTCAACAATGTCACTCAAGTCTTTAGCTTTGGTTACAAACCCCTTCTCCCCTATGAGTCCATTAGTAAGTCTTTTGCTTCTCAAGCTTCTCTTTCTTTTTCATTTTTTAAACATTTCTTTTGGAATTTTGAGTTTCCTACTAACAGATGAGCTTGATTGACCATATATGCAGATGACACTGGCATGTTCTATGGCATGAAGTTTTACAATGACTTATTAATGGAAGCTGGGCCATCAGGAAATGTTCAGTCTGAGGTGCTTCTGCAGAAGGACCAGAACACCTTTACATTCAAGCAAGGATGGGCCTTTCCTCGAAGAGTTTATTTCAATGGTGATGAATGTATGCTGCCCCCACCTGATGCATACCCAGCTCTACCAAACTCTGCCCATGTAAATTCTATTTCAATCTTCAAAATGGCAGCTTCTGTACTTCTGATATTGTTTTCTATATGTTTTTCACTTTCCTGATAATTTTGAAACGTTGGAGTAATAGAAGTGGTCCTGTGTGATAATTCAGTATAGATAGTGAGCTTGGGAAACTGTATCTGAAATCCTTGCTATAATGTCCCACGATTTTTTAGCTCAGTTCATGGTGCACAATAGCAAACGAAATTGCTTTGCTCCTTTACTAAATGTTTTCTCTTGCAATTTCACTTATGAAAATTGTTTCATATTGTTTTCTTTCTGCAGTATGTGACTGGATGTGTATTGTGAACTCAAACAGGAAATCGAAAATAATATAAACACTGTTATACAACTCTTTGAACAAAAATCATACATCAACTTTGATTTCTTCTGAAATATCATATAATGCTAAGATCATATTCACTGGATCATTCTAAATAATCGTACAACGGCTAAATTTAAACAAAAACAACAGTAAAAGAATAAAGTGTTAATACATGTAACAGATATTGAAACAGAATTTTGTAGTGACAGTCAAGCCGTAGCGCACCTGAACCACTTGTATAGCTAGAAGTCACAGCAGTAACACATTTGACCCCATCAACTGGATTTCCGTATGCTTTAATGCAACTTGAACTTGATCGAAAATTCCACAATGTAATGAAAAAACAGATAGCTATTGTTGTCTGGCCCAGGCACAATCACTATGCATAAGCCAATAAGAATAGCACAGATACGAAGATGGTGATGGCAGGATGAAGTATGGAAATGACTTTTTTGGGACTGGAATTTGGCAACCATGGATAGGCATCTGGAGGTGGCATGACACAATTGTCACCATTAAAATAAATCCTTCGAGGAAAAGCCCATCCCTTTTCAAAAGTGAAAGTTGATGCATCCTTTCGAAATAGGAGCTCTGACTGCACATTTCCAAGAGGGCCAGCTTGTGTGAGCAAATCGTTATAAAACTTTACTCCCCACAACATGGCAGTGTCATCTGCACAACCAAAATTTGTATTGCCAAACTTTATGTCAATGAAAGCCCAAAGAACTGCATTGATAATATATTGATTTGAAAATTATTAAAAATCTACTTCACACAAATTGATGAAGGGCAACAAAAAACTTACTTAAGCCAGCATAAGGAGTTAGGGATTTGTAATTGAAGCTGAAAATCTTGGTCAAATTATCAAAGTTGGGATGTTGCACAACAAGATTCCACAGCGTGTAGTTCATTCTGTAATTGAAATTTGTAATTGTGACTTTCACTCTCCAGTACTCCTTGTAATTGAGCTTCACATGCCAATGGACTCGGACTGGACACATATGGCTAGTACACTGGACAAGAGGAGCATTAGTAGATTTTCCAGGACCTGATACAGCTGAAGCTAAATATGGATTGTTCGGCCTGCAAAGCAGTATCAGCAAAAGAGAAAATATTTATGATTTAGTATCACTGCAAACTCTGCCTCTGAAAAAGAAGATTGAGAAATGCAACAAATATATGAATTAGAACACTTACTCTACACAGCTCCCAGGGTCTGTAGCGTTGTTCTGGCAGCCACAGGCACAAGTGGGGCAGCTTACTATGGTCTCATTATAGAAGGAGGAGAGAGAAACACAACAAGTGGGTGTCTTTTGGGCCAGGAATTGCGAGTATGTGCAAGTAACGTTCCAGGTCACTGCCAGAAGAGGATGTCAAAGTTAAATAAAGCATGAAATTTTCTTTTCCCATATTTTAAAGTATAAGACTGTACTTATCGTTCCAATTGCATCTTTCACTTGGAACATTTGAAGAGCAGCTTGAAACTACACAATTTTTTAATCCTAAGCTGAAACTATTCCTATTGATATGTTAACAGATACCGCATCCAAGGACGGAACCATAAATTTTTATACGGGTGGGCTATTATTTCTTGTATGGATAAGGATCTAAATAAAATTCCATTTATTTTCTCATAGGAGAAAACTTGAAGCTAACTGGAGATCTGTTTGGATAGGACATGCTAATTTTTGCTTAGATGGATTGGGCTAATTTTTGTAAAATGAGGTGTAGTGCCTAAAAATTAGTATTAAATTTCTTTTTTCCCAAACTTTGCACTAGGCTAGAGCCCAATCTAGCCATAGTGTAGTTCCATCCTTGACCACATCTATGTCATAAACCGATGGCTTATGTTCTCAGTCAGAGTAACACTATAGTAACTCTGGGTTACTGTAAATGCCTTAGCAATTAACTCAGTCAAAGCTCTTTTCTTCTCTATTCTTCTTTGTGGTACCAGGTGGAGAGGGTAGTTTTGTGTACTTACTCATGGCTTGGGTCCATCTCCTTTTATCCGCTGTTAGAAATCTGGTTGGTTTTACAATCTTTGCTATCCCACAAGAATATCCAGGCCCAGGTGCTTTCAAGGTGAAGTTTTTCGGCAGTCTGACAGTTTTGTTAGTTGTTCCTGCAGCACCCACACTGATCTGGAACGAACTTATAGCATTGGCTGGGTCCTGGATCCATGAGTTCATTACTCCCCCTTTGCAGCAATTTGCAATCTGCTGGTTGTAAGGAGTTCCTGGCAACAAATCCACAACTGTTGGATCCTTCTTACAGCAATGTGGGACATTCCCTTTGTATCTTGAACAATCCCCTTGCTCGGTGGTTTGTGCTCCCACCATGCTCCAAATTACTTCCTTTTTTGCCCATGTCCATCCTAATGTCCAGCCTGGTGTTTGTATATGTCGATACTGCTGGAAGTTAAACATTGTAACAACAGCCTGCCATTTCAAATAATACAATTTGTATCAGAAAGTCAAGGAAAAACACAAGTAAAGGATTATATCTCGGGAAATAGAACTACAAGGTGATTGAAATGATCAGTCAGGTCAGGGAGTACTAAATGAGGTTCCCACGATATCTAGCACTCCCAATATAGTTACACCATTGACATAAACAACAAAACACAGATGGAATATAATTCTAATTCCAAACCTGGTTCCTCTTTTCTTGATTGAGTTTCAAGAAAACATTACAAATCCAGTGAGAATATGAACAAATTAACTTTGCATCTTTTGAAAACACGAAAATTTAGTTTAAAATTGATATATATAACCGAGATAAAGCTTTAAGCTGAGTCAATCCAATGATAGCCCATGCTTAGAAAGCATCAAATAAAGGCAGCATTATCACATAAAAGGAATGATCTGCTCATTAATACTTACAACATAGCCATCTGGAGTCCAACTAATGACATCCCATTTAATTGTGATATTCCCGGTTGGATCAAGGGCATCATAGGCTTCTGCAGAAACATCGAGCAAAACACAGCTCAATACATCAATCCTCAAAATTTCCAAAAGGGTTGAATTTCTTATAAGTACACGATTTACTTGTCAAAACTTTAGTCCTTTTCAATTTTCTTTCTATGATATGAATTACGAAAAAAAAAAATATATCAAGGCATTTATACTGCTGCTTCACTACATATCAACAAAAATTTCCAGCTTGTCGATATTAGTACACTCTGTAACTTCTGTAGCTTAATTGTTAGAATCTTTTATCTCTAGCTAAAATCTGAAATTCAGCTAGATTCCATTCCCTCCGGTGAAAGCAATAATAAAGGACTAGAAGAGATCGAATTTAATAGGAAATATCAATCACTCAATGCTTCACCTCTCCAAATTTAGGAAGGAAAAAAAAAGGCAAAAAACTCAAATTTTATAAAAGAATTACCTACCATCCAATCATATCTTTGAAAGTTAAATTCTTCGAATACCAAAACAAGTAACAGGTAAATAACTAAAACCCAGAAATAGAAAACAAGAAAAACACTTTCAAGAAACTAAATTTGGAACCTTGGGCCAAAAAGCAGACATGGGCACTGACCTGTAGAAGTAAAACTGAAGCATGAAAGCAAAAAGACAAGCAAAATGGCAAAGCTGCTGAGCTTGACTATGGATCCAGTGTCTGATAAACACCGAGGCTCCATTTGTTGATGCGGATTTAGTTTTAACAGTGATGTTTATTGATTTAGCTCAAGATCTGCCCAGAAAACACAGAGAGAGAGAGAGAGAGAGAGAGAGAGAGAGAGAGAGAGTGATGTGGAGCTGGCCAACTGGGCGTGGCTGGCTTTCTTTTCACATGGCAAGTGACTTTTTAAAGCTCACTCTAATCACTGCTTTGAGGAAGAAATCGATCCAGTTAATGTCACTCAAGTTTTGTCCTTGTGTCACAACATGCACACCTTAATTCCATTTGTACCCTTTGCAGTTTTCAGCTAACTCGAAAGATATTTGTTATGAAATGTTAGGCCGGTCTAGTAATGTTTTAGAGAGCATTTTTCAGATAATGTTTTTATAGAATGAAAATGAGAATGAAAATGCATTTTAAGAAATAAAAATACGTTTGGTAGATTAATTAGAAAATATCTTCAGAAAACAAAAACAATAAAAACGTGTTTGGTAGTACAATTTGAAATAATATGCGTGTTATTTTTATGAAAATAACTTTTTTCTATTTTCTACAAGTACGCATGAACTTATTTTCATTTTATGAAAACATTCTCAATATTTCCTGTTTTTGGACTATAGAACATGTTGTTGCCTTATTTTTATTCTCTAAAAATAAAAACAATCTCTTAAAACGTTACCTAACAGGCCCACAAATCTTCCCATATGAGAATGGGTTTGACTAGGTTTTATTGAGAAGTGTAGAACTTTCATAGTGAGGGACATTTTTGGAACAGAGAAAAAACATAGCATATATATTACTGAAAACCAACTTAAAACCATATAATAAAAGGACTTCTAAGGCAGACAGCAAAGACTGTGGGCCATAAGGCATCCTTCAGTGTCGGTGGAGAGCAAATTCAACAACTTGTGCACTGGGAAAGAGATGTGGTGCATTTGGGTCTTTGCAATTTGTCCAAATCTTTTGCTCTAACCACCAGATTATAACATAAATTGGTATTTTATTCTTTTTGGCAATTATTATTCATCATCTTCCGTCTCACACTTGCACAGTCCAATTAGGGCCATCTCCCTTTCCTTTATTCAATTTTGTGAGATTGTCTTATATTGTGATACACAAGTTTGATTCTTTTTAGGTATAGGCCTACAATTATTTGGTTTGCATATATTCATAGCTTCACGACACGTCGTTTATTTCCCGAACGACGAAACATAAAGGCATAAACTTTGGGTTTGGGGCGAAAGGGTTTTAGCCAGAAATGGAGAACAGCAGCTTGGAGCAGGTTCTGCAAGATGCCAAGCTCCACAGACAAATCAATTCGCTCATCGTCGCTCATCTTCGCGACAACAATCTCTATCAGGCAAACAAGTTCTTCTTCTTCATTACATATGTATATATATATATATATATATATATGTGTATATGTGCGTGTGTGTGCTTTTGGTTGTTGAGTGAGTGTAGGAAAACTTAAGATATTGAATTTTCAACATAATGGTTCAGTTTTGGTTTGGTTTGTGGACAGTAATGAGTAATTAAGCTGACTTAAGTATGTCTCATTCGTTTTCCATGATCATATTGGGAAGATGCTACAGTCTCAATCTGGAAAGTGAACTTCTTTTAACTCGCAGATTGCTTAGTTCCCGGAAAATGTAGAAAATTAGTAGCTGTGAAATTCGAATTTGTAAACTTGACTCACCCGAGGCCTTCATAAGCAATTGGCTCTGCTAAAGTTTCAGTTTTTCTTTCTTATTTTCTTGGTTTGTGGGGGAGGGATAATTATCTTATGGAAGAAAATGTTAAATGCCTGTTATGATTGATGAAAAAATTGATGAAGATTATGATATAATGAGACTTTGAGTATTCTGATCTTATGTTGGAATAGAAGAAAGAATTTTAGCAGATTGAGCTGATTGGTGATCTTTCTCATTTGTAGGCTGCTAGTGTCGTTGCTTCCGCAACAATGACATCATTGAATGATGAAGCCCCGCCTAATAAGCTCCTTGAACTGGTTGCCAAGGTTTGTATTTGCATTTCAAGGCTTATTTTCCCCCTGTGTTTCAGTGTTATTTTTCATTGTTTAAACTCGAAAAGAAAGTTTTGATTCTAAGGTGATAACAGGGCCTTGCAGTGGAGAAAGATGAGATGTTGAGAGGGGTTCCGTCATCTGCATTTGATTTGGGTACATCAATACCTTCTGGATATGGTTCAATCCCAGCTCCTCGCACTGCTGCTGTTGATTTTGGGTAATAATGTCTTTGGAGCCTCTGTTATTTGATTACTGTTTGCCCTTTGTTGTTTGCCTTATAGCTATGTGAATGGTTTTGAGCATGCCACAAACGATATGGGCATTTTCTATAATTTATTGTTGTAGACAAAACAGGAGATAGAGCAGGCGCATGCCCACCCGAGCCCTTTAAAATTTACTATTCTTTGTCTTGAATGCTTTCATCATTACCTTTCTTCAAGGAAAATGAAGGAGATGGAGGGATCATTTCATTGTTTTTAACATATAATATTTGCAAAATTTTGTCAATAAACTGACGTTTGCACATCTCTTGTGCAAACAGTGCAGTGCAGGAAACAAAAGGCTTATCAAAGAGCTTCCCAAAGCATGAGACACGCCATCTTTCAGAGCACAAGGTATGCATAAATAGGGAAAACAATTATTGTATAACATCTATATTTATTTTATTAAGTCACTAAGTTGGCATGATAAAGATCACTTTCCACTGGGCATCTTACTTGGTCTGATGGGTTAAACTTTCTAGAATATTGCCAGATGTGCAAGGTTTAGTCCTGATGGGAAGTTTGTTGCTACTGGAAGTTCTGACACATCAATAAAGCTTTTTGAGGTGCTGATTCTTTTAGCTATAAAATTGGTTTTTTCTTCAATGTGGGCCCTATCTAATTCTCAGGTAGTCATATTCTGTTTCAGGTTGCAAAAATTAAGCAAATGATGCTTCCAGATGCAAGAGATGGTCCTGTTAGACCTGTCATTCGCACATTCTATGACCACTTACAAGTAAGCCAACCTTTGTTCCTAATATTTTGAAGGCTAATTATTGCTTTGCCTATGGAATATTTTATTTCAACCGCAAACATTGTTCAATTGAAAGTGTTGTATATGAGCCTCTTATGCTAACTTTGCCATGACTTTGTCAAGGAACGTTAGACAAAGAAAATGCTTCAAGTATGATAATATGAAATCTATAGCTCCAAAATTACATATAACATTTTAACCCCTTGAGTTCTCAAATTTTGTCTGTGTGTAACATTTGGATTAAGCCTGTTCTTTGAAACTTGGATTCTATTCATTTATTCCCATTTGTTTTTATTTTCTCATTCAAAGACAATTGGACAATGTCGCGGGATATCTCCTTATGTCTAATGTTATTTGGATTCAATTGCAGCCTATAAATGACTTGGATTTCCATCCTCAGAACACTGTTCTTATATCGGGGTCAAAAGATAACACCATAAAGTATGGATTCTTTACTTTCTTAAATGATATTGAAATTCCATTGTTTAGTTATTAACAAGTTTTTTTATATCCTTGCAATGCCAGCAGCAAAACATGTCTTCATGTCCCTCTTATTCTGCCCTTTTTAGTTCTTTGCTGTTTTTTTTTCTCCTCACCTTTGAACATTACCAGCATTAGTTGTAAAACAAAACAGGAGTTCACTTCAAACTCTTATGTAAGTCGTGTTACTACTTTCAGGTTCTTTGATTTTTCCAAGATGACTGCAAAGAGAGCATTCAGAGTCATCCAGGTTGTACATGTAATCTGATAATATATTGAAGCATAGTAGAGAACGACATTTCTATAATAAATTATTTCTTTTTAATGACACAGGATACACACAATGTGCGGTCAGTATCTTTTCATCCTTCTGGAGATTTTCTTCTAGCTGGTAATGTTATTCGATTTTTCTTTTTCTATTTTCTTGGTGTAATGAAGTGTTGCTTTAACCAATTTGATGTTCCATGCAATCTATGAATTGGTGTTTTCTAGATACGATGGCAAGAATGTGTACATGTGTCTTGGTTCTTATTCAAATGGAATTAAATTCTTTACACTTGCTATCATTTACTCATAGCTTCATTAAATCTCTTAGTAATATATCATATGCATTGTTTTTCTCATAAAAAAATTGTTGTAAAGCTGATATATGCTGAAGTTGATAGAGAAATTTATAATGCTCTTATGTAATCTCCAGAAGTATTATTTTACATTAAGCTTGACCTGTATTTAGTGCCAATAGATGGCCACCAGAGGCTAGAGTTGCTATAAGGATGAATTAACTAACTTGATGAGATCAACCTTGTTACAAATGAGCTTTTATCCACACACACACATTTTGAAATACCATGTATTACATGTTAAATGTCGGAGCTCATTTCAAGGTGCAGTGCAATCGAGGCCACTGTTCACAACACAGGTATCTTAAATTTTCTAGATCTGTGAGGAGTGCTGCTAAGGCTATTTCTTTCTTCTTTGCTTGAACTATTATCATGCATTCATACAGTGAATTGGCTTCTAATAATGTTTATATTAAAAAATATATATTATAGGGACTGATCATCCAATTCCACACTTGTATGATATCAATACCTTCCAGTGCTACCTGTCTGCAAATTCCCCAGAAATCGATGTTAACGGAGCAATAAATCAGGCATGGTTGACCCCATCTATTTATTCATGCTCCAAGTTCTATTTTCCATTGTTTATAGATAAATAAAATTCAATGAGGGCAATCAAATCCACATCTTTGTGCATCAGGTCAGGTATTCAGCTACAGGTGGCATGTATGTTACAGCTTCTAAAGATGGTACCATTCGTTTATGGGATGGTGTAACTGCCAATTGCGTACGCTCAATAGCTGGTGCACATGGCACGGCGGAGGCAACCAGTGCAAACTTTACTAAGGATCAAAGGTTTAGATCATAGAATAGATATAAGCTCTGAAACATGATATATGTGAAATAATTATCCATGAGTAGAAAATTGTGAAAATACATGTGTATAGAGAGGTGGTTTCTTATGTGAAATGATGTTTCTGTATTTAAGTTGTTTAATAAATGTTGGATAACAGGGATAAGGAATATTATGCTTGTATGTTCTTGTGAAATATCTGCCCTAGATGTGCTTGAACATCACTGTAAATTTGGTTCACCCCTCAATTCTTTCTAAATTTTTTATTTTGCAAGCATCCTGTTCTCTGTGATATGACTCAAATGCTGGCTTTCTAGGTTTGTTCTCTCTTCTGGAAAGGATTCTACTGTGAAACTTTGGGAAGTCGGCACTGGAAAATTGGTTAAACAATATCTAGGAGCTACACATACTCAATTGCGGTGTCAGGTATACCAGAAAGGCCTTCTTTTGGAGGTTTTCCTTAAAAGAAATAAAAATAAAATATTTTAGGTTGAGCATCTGTGTGTTTTAAACACTTTTTTATATATAAATCCCTTCCTCCCCTCTCTCTCCTTCTGATTTAAGTACGCAATTCCTTATGCCAGAGAAAATGGCCGCAAAGTCCTCTGTCAACTACATAAAATCCTAAAAAAGAATCTTCTCCCTCAGCCCTGTCTGAATCAATCTCCACCACACTTTAATTATCCTTGTGCACTATTATCCTCCCAGGATGTGAGGAATCCAAAATAGAAAATATCAAAATTTGGTTTTATAGGTGCTTTTATACTTCTATGCAGGCTGTTTTTAACGATACCGAAGAATTTGTACTCTCCATCGATGAACCGACCAATGAGGTTCGTTCACTCTTACTGCGTTTAAATGAAATATTGTGGTATTTAAATGAGCGGAATAAAAGTTTGAATTGATGAATATGGGATGGTTGCAGATTGTTATATGGGATGCTCTGACAGCAGAGAAAGTAGCAAAATGGCCTTCCAATCATATTGGTGCTTTCCGTTGGCTTGAGCACTCACCAACAGAGGCAGCATATGTTACCTGTGGGACTGACAGATCAATCCGGTTCTGGAAGGAAAGTCTGTAAAGCCTACAGAAATCTTCTGGTGGCTTTCTTGATGTGAAGAAATGTAGATTGATCATTTGATTTAGGATTTACTCATGTCTCGTAGAACTAGATAAATGAATAGAATGTAATCTACAAATGACCCCCAACTTAAAACGGTTCCAGTTTGGTGAGAAAAAGTGTTATTTTGTTTTCTTTTCCTTTTTAGTCATTAAGTCTTTCTGATTTAAATCCTCCACTGTTCAATTACTAGATACGATAATTTTAAGAGCAATCTAGAGTCTTGTCTTTGAATAAAAATAATAATTCAGATTCAGATCCACGACCATGAATCTGTAATGCCTCTTCAAATGACTTGCACGCTTTCACCAGCTGCTGGCCCTATCCACATTGCCTGTTTCATTATGGATCATAAATCATGAATGTTCCCAATCAAAAAGGTGAAAAAGCATGAAAGCAATCTGTCATTGCATTCCTAGCATGGTTTCTCTCCTCTCTCTCCCTGACGCGTCTTCGAAGAAATTACTGCATCAATTGTAACCTATCATCTGGAACATAAATAAGTCTCCATGCCAGAGAAAGCTAACACCACCAGCTAGAAGAAAGTGTGCTGTGCTACTTAGCCAACAAGCCCCACAACCAACAAAATTTCCTAGACAATAATCAACGACAGTGTTTAAGGCCAGGGAAACTTTGTCGTTGAGCAGATTATGCGGGGAGAAAAAAGGAGGCAAAACCAGAACATCGCGTATGCAAATGACAAAGTATATCTGCACGTTTGGGGTTCCACAATCCAAAGTAAAGGCATATCGAGCAAACAGTATCGAAAGATTATTGTCTGAAAGATTATTGTCTTAACACAGGTTTGGAAAGAGAATTGTCATTTTAAAGCATGCTTGTATGGAGTGAAGAGTGTCGAATCAAACCAGTCTGGATAGAAACTCTTTTTTCTTATTTCGAATGTCACTAACTATAAGAACAAAACAAGAAGACACATTCAACTGCATAAAACATCAGGAGAAAACAAATTATCGAACTTCAAAAAACAGAATCAAAACTGTCATTCCCCTTTGATAATTTGACAATTCCAATTTCTAATAGCATCATCAGTAGGCTCGACGCATCATTTTTTTCGGCTTCTTTACAAAACTCAATCGAATTTGCTTAAGGCGTCTCTTCTTCCTTGCCATCTTCTCAGGAAAAGTTTCCCGCTTCTTCTCCTTCTTCGCAGCCTTCGGCTTCTTCTTCAAGAATCTCGGGTCCACCTGATATGCCTTTTGTGTCAAAGGCACCCCTCTCTTTTGAGCCTCATTAAACAGGGCAGTGGCTCTATCAGCACGGTTGTGAGCATACAGTTTTCCCATCAACAGATCATAACTCTTGATCCCAGGCTCACATCCATCCTCCTTCATCTTCTTGAAAACACGCATAGCATGATCAATCCTCTCAATACCACACAAAATCTTCATGAATCCATAATAGGCCTTCTTATCAAGAGCCCCACCGAACCCGGCTGACTTCATCCTATCAATCATTTCATCCCCTTCCCCAATCCTCGCTCCCTGATACAAGCTTCTGATCAACACAAGGAACGTAGTTTCATTTGGATAACAACCCCACTCACCCATTCTATGAAACAAGTTCAAAGCATCCTCGGTCTTCCTAAGCTTACACAAATTACTAATCAACACATTGAAAGTCTCCACATTTCTTGGAACCCCATGAGTGTCCATATCCACCAAGATTTGCTCGGCCTCCGAATGAAGGCGAAAAGGGTCCTTCTTCCTACAAAGCTTAGAAACGCAGTCAAGAATGGCATTGTAAGCAGTGGTACCAATCTCAAACCCTCCTCTATACATCTCCCCAGCCAATCTTCGAGCCTCCTCGAGCTTCCCATCAATACACCAACCCTTAATAAGCAAATCACAAATATACTCATCAGGGAAAAACTCATTGGCCAAACTTTTCACCATTTTCTCAGCATTACTCGCAAAACCATTTTCACAAAGCTTCTCCACAACCAATCTAAGCGAAGTTTTGTCCCTCTTAAGCCCATAGTCCTTCTCCATCCTCTCAAAGAAAGAAACAGCCTGTGCGGGCCTCCCAGCTCTCACCAGCCTATCAATGGAGGAAGCAAAGGTTTTGGGCCCAGCAACCCCACCTGCACTAACAATCACATCATGGGTCGCCTTGAAATCCTTTCTCCTGCCAAAATAATCTACAAAATAAGAGAGGGTCTCATCGGTGTGCTCAAAAGTAGGGTTTGAGATGAGCCAATCGTTAAACCCTATAACTGCACGGCCGGCATCAGGGGACAGATTGAGCACGGACTGGACCAGGGAAGGAGTCGGGGTGATGTGGGAGAAGCTCAATTGTAGGCGTTGGGTGACAGAGAGAGGATCGGAGCTAGGGTCTATGAGGAGTTCAGAGGAGAGGGACTGAGCTAATTGGGATTGATCTGAGTCTTGGGCTGGTAAGGTTGAGGAAGAAAAGGGTTTAGAGACACTGAAATGAAGAAGAGAGAGAAAGTGAGAGCTTGCTGTTGTGGTAATGGCGGGTTGGGCATAGTGGAAATGGGTGGGTTTTCTTGAGTGAAACAGAATGTGGGTTTGAATAGTTGGAGAAGAATATGGTGATGAAGAAGAGGTAGAGAGGTAGCGGAGCAAGAGTCTCCGGAGTTGCAGAGGCTGTAAAGGCCGCATTTTGACAGAAACGGAGGTGTAGAAGCTCACTGTGAGAGGAGAGGCTTTGATTCTTGAAGGCGGAAGTAATGAAAACCTAAACGTTCGTGCACTACCAGAACGCAGCGTTTTGACGACTTTCTATGAATTGGGCTGCTCCTAGAACCTAGCTGGGTAGGCAAACATTAGGCCCAATAAGAAAGACATTAACCCTACTAAAGCAATATGGGTCAGCTCAAACATTTCAAACAACGGGTCATAATATGTCCGTTATCTATCTGATTTGATTTGATTTGATTTGATTTTGTTGGGCTATAAACTCACAAACAATCTTCTTCATATGGTTTGTATAAATTTTGGGTCAAACAAAATTGTTGTTGTGACGGGGGATTTGTAGTTCAAGTAGTTAGGAGCATTTATCTCTACACTTAACCTGAGGTTCTAGGTTTGATTTTCCTTCCCTTAATATCGTTTGTATAAAAAAAAAAACAACAAACGCAATTATTCTTGTGCGTTACTGTTTTGTATCAGACAGATTCAAACCAGAATATGCACATGCTTCTGCACAAAAGTAGTGCACTTGATAATTCAAATGGAAAGACATGGATATGGATGTGATTAAACTCTGTATCGTCCTTGTGTGTGACTAGGCTAGGAAATGCTACCTATATCCAACTGATAACTCATCACAAGCTTTTTAACTCAAAGTAGCTATGCTCTGCAGACCTAAACATCTTTTGGCGGCTAACACATGACATGAGCAGTGAAATTAATCTCAGAAACTACCCAAATGTATCTTTTAGCAACTTAATTATCTCACTAATTTTATATTCAAATTAAGGGGCCTTGTTGCGGGCGCATATTGAACTTGTTGCACACCATTATATGTGTTAGATTGCTAAAGGGTTAGTACTGATCTGATCATAGACACAACCTTTTTTTTTTCCTTTTCATTTTTTGAGTCAGAAAAGTGAGAAATAGCAGTGCTCTCTCTCTCTCTCTCTCTCTCTCTCTCCGCGTAACCATCATTGCTGTGATTGTCATCATTATAATCACATATAATTAATGATAAAGATGGCGAAGAAGGGATGCATAATTAGGCATGTAGAAGGTACATGTCTGTGTGGATCCCATTTGACACTAAGATCTAAGATAGCATAAACAAAGATAACAGCTAACTTATTTGGACCTGCATATGTACTCAAAGGAATATAATTAGCTATCCAAGTGTGAACCCTTTGGCACAGCAAAACAACTAGTTTGATTAAAAATTCATGTGCCCTACAACAGGGTCTGGTTTTTCTTCCTACCTGGGATCACAAAGACAAGTTTCGATTGATCCCTTCGGTTGGCATCACTTATTTATGCATGTCTAATTAGTAATTATAATGCTAAGCACTACAATTAGTGGTCCATATGGGAAGTTTTCTCAAATTGTGTTCAGCTTTAGCATGTTAAAGCAGATGTTGGAGAAGCATCCAACAAGAGAATATAATGAACACAAACAATAAACAAATTACTTGATGATGACTAGCCACTTTAATCCGCTTGAAATTATGTAAAAGCTTTGCATAGTACAAATATTATAACCATTTTAAAAAATAAAGAAAGAAATTCAGCACTTAGAATATTTATGTGTGTGGTTAGGGTGGCGGATGATGATTTGCTCGAATGTGCCTCTTCTTTAGGGCTTTCGAACCTTTAGCTAGGGTTTTCTAGCAGAGTAGGCAGCCCTGGTTTGTGTAGTACATATTCTTTATTGAAAACTTGGCTTAATTACCCAAAATCGTGACCTCCTCATGGCAAGCATGAAGATCAGTGTGTGGGCCTCATCTGCCATGCATGCTTGTAATGGTGATCACTTTTAAAATTCTTTTAAATGCTTTTTCTAAATCATCGAGGAATTTTCAATTCCGTGCTCGTGTATATATATAGAGAGGTTCAATTAAGAGATCTCTCAAATATGCTTATTTGAAGAACACTATTATAAGTCCCATTATGCATTGTATTTCAATAATCCAAATTGTCTGATTTTAAGATATTCATTCAAATATTATTTCTGCGAAAAATTACTTAAATTCCTAACAATTTGACCACTCAGTTAATAATACCGTGCATAACATCTAAACAGTAGTGTTGGATATTGCCACAATATAATTAGCGCTCCAACTATATGCCTTATTTGTTGATGTTTCCACATGTGGAAAGGAACAAAGCAAACCTAGATAGGCAGCTTTAAATGCAATGAGAGGTCATAAGAAAAAAAGAACCTTTGCATTGGCTGCAGCCACATCTGAATTATTTTAAATTGGCTAATTATCAATTAAAATTGGTATGCAAGCAAAGGCAGTCGCAATATTCAGTCCTAGCTAGTAATATTTAAATAGGGAAAATATAAAAGGCTTAGAGAATAAGGTGAGGAGACTGATGATTATTGGTGGTCAAATTAAAGAATGATTCCTTTTCATTTTTTAATAGAAATTCTAAGGGTTGTATTAACAATTCAGCCAAAAAAGTCACCGATCACAAGAGTCAATACAAACTAACCATAAAGGGCCATTACAATAATGAAGCTTTTACATAATCTTATATATATATATTTTTTGTATTTAACACAACATTTGCAACCCGCAAAAAATAAAAAAAAAATTAAATTAAAAATTAAAAATTTTTTAAAAAAAATTTCTTGGAAATGCTAGCTAGCTAGCTAGATGCCAATTAGTGACTCATAATTCTTTAAGAAACTTTTTGCATCCAATATCTTCTGGCATATATCCATGCGTCATGCGGAAAGTTTTGTGCCCAAAAAAAGTACAGATTTTGTTAACATGATATGATATCGCAGCCATACATACATGATCATGTGGCTAGAAT
Organism: Prunus dulcis; assembly: GCF_902201215.1. Taxonomy (NCBI): domain Eukaryota; kingdom Viridiplantae; phylum Streptophyta; class Magnoliopsida; order Rosales; family Rosaceae; genus Prunus; species Prunus dulcis. The sequence continues at coordinate 16,326,461 of NC_047654.1, read as the reverse complement.
CATGAAAAATACATGGTTATATGAGAGCCAATTATACATATGTACCAAAGCTAGTGATATTTTCGTCATCGGATTCTCATGTACGGATCATATGCCATTTGCTGACAGTACTCACTATACGTAAAATCCGGCCACACAACAAGTTCTTGCATTATTTTTCATGTGTTTTCTTTTCCTTCTTTTGTGATGGTGAGATTTGAGAATTTGATACAAGGATAGGAGGAGGGAAGGAATATATAGGGATGAGGGTGTGGGTCGAGAATCACTTAAAAGAGAAGAAGGCCAAAAGCCACTTGCATGCATTGATGTGGTCTGGGGATAAAAAATATGCAAAAATAGGGTTAGTTAATTGGATATTCAAATCTGTTTGCATCTTTCTTTATAGCTAGAAAAAAAGGAGCAAAGCTTTTCACAGGCACATCTTCACCAAGATATATTCTTGAGAAGGATTTGGATCTCATAAAAGAGGCGAGCGAGGTGAGAGGTGAGAGGTGAGCCATATCATTGTTTGGTTAATTAGGTTCTTATTCCTCAATCATTTAAAATCTTCTGCAATATCAATTCTAATGATCAAAATAACCCTTTTTTATTAGCTATAATCACAGCTAGCTCTAGATTAAGGAATCTTAGCCCTTAATTATTTTCCCTCTTTATAATTTTCACATTCAAAATGCTATACGAGATCGATCGTAGAAGATATGGAAAGAAAGGCATTGCGAGAATAAAGAGGGGGGAGGAAAAGGGAAGGCCAGTGTTCATGCATACACACAATGACAATTATGTTGTTGTAGACACACTTGAAATTTAAAAGGGAAAAAAAATGTAATTTGGACCACCATGACCATGCATGTATGGAGGATCAATTAATTTGCACCCAATATCTCTAATTAATTCGCAATTAGGATTGAATTAATTATATGATGCTTCGGTCCTCTAGATTAAATAATAATGAAGGCTCAATTAACATTTCTTGCTCATCACTTAAGCAGAGATTAACAAAATGAAATTAAGGACAAAGGCAACTGGCATTGCATTCATATATAAATGACCAAAAAAAGGTTTACAAGAAAGTTCCACAAGCCCTGCATATAATAAAGATAGATAGAAGTAACCCAAACCCAAGCTAAGTCTTGTTAATCAAAGTAACCTAAAGTTCACATGCCCTACCCTCTTTTTTTTCTTTTTTTTTTGAAGAACCAGAGGCGCCCTTCCTATCTAACAAAAGCCTAGCTAATTAAAGCTTGTAACATAGTAAATGATCAACTTATTTGATCTCCACCATAAGGCTAGTTAGCCTAATTAACAAACATGCACCACAAGTAAATAGCATTTGATCAGATCACAACCCTAGCAACAGCCTTGCAGACAAGAGAGTGCTTCATTTCCAGAGAAAGTTTCAAGGTCTCAGACAAGTCCACACCTGCAGACTGATCATCAGAAGGGACCCATTTGAAGCTCTGCAGCAACTGAGCAAGCCACAGCTCCACAGTGGCCAAGCCCATGGCTTTACCAGGACAGGTTCTTCTTCCAGAGCCAAAAGGAGCCAGCCTTAAATCAGAGCCCATAATGGGAACATCTTCATTCATGATGAACCTCTCTGGTTTGAATTCGTTGGGATCAGACCAGATCTTCTCATCATGTGTAATAGCAAACATGTTGACCATGGCAGTGGTGCCTGCTGGGATGAAGTGATGACCTAAGTGAGTGTCATGGATGGCAAGCCTGGCCCAGGACAAGAGAGGTCCTGGTGGATGCATTCTAAGGGTTTCCTTGACTATGGCATGGAGGTAGGGAAGGTTGGGGAGGTCAGAATCTGATACAGACCGGTTATCGGTGCCTACAACTGTGTCAATCTCTGATTGGGCCTTGGCTTGGATATCTGGGTGTAGAACCATTCTTGCAAGAATCCACTCCAGGAGTATTGCCACTGTATCAGTCCCTCTGAAGATCATTTCCTGAAGTAATGAAATAAAACGTTCATCCTAGTTTATAATGATTATTGTCCTCTTAAATGAATTGGGAAGAAAATAAAATCCCATTATTGTCATTAATGAAATATTAAAACATGACAGTTTCATGATTGGATGAACAAAAGAGAAACTTGTAAAATATGTTTGGATAATAACAAAACAGAAAACAAGACATGGATAAAATTCTCTTTGCAAAAAGAAAAATTGATAGCAAATAGAGAACTGCATAAGAAAATTGGTTTTTAACATACAGAATCTGAAAACTAACCAGAGCAACAATCTAATGAGCAAACGTTACAAGTATTTCATTTAAAATAAAATAAAAAACAAACTTACCCACAGAACTGCAATCATATCAGAGTCGCTGAGTCTGTTCACCTTCTCCAAATCAAGAAGCACATCAACAAAATCACCACTTTCATGATCAGCACCCACAACTCTCTTAACCCTATGCTCCTCTATGATTTTCCCAACAAAAACATTCACCTTTGCCACCAATTTCTTGCACCTCTTCCTCACACCTTGCAAGTCCAACAAACCCAAAAGAGGAAAGTGGTCACTCCAATTGAAAATCCCAAGCAACTCATACCCTTCACTCACCAACTCCTCAAGCTCATGAGCCTCGCCATCATTTTCACACCCTTCTCCAAACTCATAGCTCCTTCCAAAAACACTCATCATGACATTATTCAAAGACCCAAAGTGTAACACTTTCCTAACCTCGACCTCACCAGCCCTCTCCATCAAGGCCTTCATCTCCTCCACCATTTTGTGCCCGATATTTTCCCGAAACAACCCGAAACTAGCTATTCTTTTCGGGCTAAACAAATGGGTGGCCGAGATTCTCCTCAAGTTCCTCCAATACTCGCCAAAAGGGGCAAAGCCCATTGCTTTATGGAACAAAAGCTCATAAGCCGACTCTTTAATGGGTCGGTCAGCGAAGGCAGAGCTATTCAAGAGCTCTTTAGCTGTGTCAGGGTGGCTGGAGATGACAAAACGAGTAAAACCAACAGAGAATGCCATTAAACGTTTGGCCTTTGAGGTCTCAGCAAGCTTAGCTAGAACTCTGTGAGTCAGAGAGCCAGTGAAGGCCAAGACCAACCCAAGAACAGGAAGGCCAGAAGGACCAGGGATGGCAGTTTTTGAAGGGTGTTGAGCTCTGGACTTGGACAAAGCCCAAGCCAGGCCACCAGGTGAGAGCCAAAAGGAGAAAACAGAGACGAGGAGGAAGAGACAGAGAAACAACTCCAAGCTTAAAACTGATGAAAACCCAGTTGGTGGAATGAAGAGAGAGTTGGGCTCCATGGACATTTTTTTGACTCCCTGCTCTTTTTCTTAGTGTTTGGTTAGTCAGAAAATGAGCGCGAATATGAAAAGGCAAAGCTTAGGAAACAAGAAAGCTAAGTGGGAAATTAAAGCTGAGGAGGGGTTGTGGTGTGAGGAAGAGAAAGAAGAGTGGGATGAGTTATATAGAGGGAAATGTGACTCTTCAAGTATTTTAACAGCCGTGAACATTAATTTTACTGCGGTCTCCTAAAAGAATGAATTATGAAATTATGATGCCTTCCTCAAATTTTCGTGGACGGATTTACCCCCTGGGTTAAAATGAAGAATCAAACTCTGGTATTTGCGCCGTCTCTTTCGAAAAATATTATGATTCTGATATGCTTTTTCATTTTCTTTCTTGCTTTACCTTGCCACATATATGTATGGAAATGGAATTGTGCGTACGTTCGATAAGTTAGTTGACGGCATGACAGAGCCCATATGGCATCTCAGAGGTCCATAATGTCAAAATCAATTTAATAAGAAAATCTCAGCCGTTCAAATTTTTTTATTTTTTGGTCGGAACAGCCGTTCCAGTATTTATAGCTTTGTTCATTTGGGGTTTAATTCTATAAGTTAATTATGTTTTAGTGTTCTTATTTTTTTGGTGTTTGGTGGTTCAGTCATTTATTTGACAGTTTTTATGAGATTGAATAGGATTATTATGGTCATTTTACTTTGTGATGCCTTGAACAAGATGATGGGATGCTAGAGTTGAAGGACAAGAGATGAGAGGGATAAGTGCATTTCATATAAACAGGAACTGCGCTCGATGGCACCAAGACGACGGCCGGGTCGAATCGGAAAACGCTTCCAAACCGCATAAATCCGGCCAAATTTTCCGCCACTTAACTGTTTCTCTATCTCTCTTATTTTGTTGTCGAATCTATCTCACTCTCTACTTTTGGGTTAGCAATAGGAATATGTTCTTAAGGACGAGGCTTCTAGTTTATGGAAATTCATGTTCGCAAAGAAAAAAAAATAAGGAACAAATAAATTTTTGTGTGCCTCTTAGATCCATTGGAGTGATATTTTTGTGCTTCCATTGATTGATTGTTATAGACGAGAATTGAAGCATTTTGGATACTCTTTAATTTTGTTCTTCATACGCAATTTTTGTAGTAGTGTAATATAAAATTAGACAAGGATAGTGATGATGCAAAATTAGTGAGATGCATCACTGTAATTTTCTTTTACCTAACTTCTCTTATAATCTAAAACTTAATTTTTTAGCAAATAAGGGCTTAATTGTATAAAAGAATTCAGAAATAATTTGTGCAATTTCATGCTCACTTTTATTGCATACTTATAAGCATATACAATGCTAAATTAACAGAATATGGGTTAGAAAAACTTGAAAAATTGGTCGAGGCAAGTACTTGCCACTTTGTTTACACCTCACTATAATGCTTATGGTTGATCGTCGCTTTGTCTCCTAAGATACAACGACCACAATGATCTCTAATATTAATGCACTATTTATACGAATTTGCAAGTGTCACAATTACTTATAACATGTATGAGACTTGCCTATTTATAGATGATGAAGAGCCATTTCTTAAAGTATGTGACTTTTAACTTGAAATGTGCATCTTTTAACTTGAAATGACTTTTAAAGCCATTTTCCCATATGTTAGGATCTCCTGTCAGCTAAGTTGGGTATTCATTATGACGACTTTTAAGATTTAGGCTTATAAACTCGTTCCCCTCGATGATCGACTAACTCTCTAATCATACCGCCATTAATTGGAGTCACTAGGTTGACTATATATATAAGCTTATAGTGTGCGCGAGATTGAATAAAACAAATTTGTGGTATCTCCCTTGATACACAAAGTGGACATATATTCGCACCAAATATGGTTCATGATGCTGTGTGAGTATATGCTACCATCAACAGTACTCTCAAGTTCTTTTTTAAAGTATACATATATACTTGGCTCTAAACGCAGTATATATGAATTTATTTATTTTATGTGCTGATTTATAAACTTTTTAGTCTTTTCTGATGACTGAACAACGCATTCAACGAGTCGTAGTGATGACGTTGTGCAATTGAAAATTACACGAAAGTTTCTTGTATGTATATATACATAAGTACGTAATTTCCATGAAAGTTTCTTCCAATTCGAACTAATTCATCAATTTCTCAACTTGTCTTGTTTAATCAAATTCCTCTCATTGTACATGTCATGCACTATTGTTTTTATATTCCAATATCAATATTTAATAATTTAAAGAGTTTAATAATTTATAAACTCCCTTCTTTTTTTTTTCTTGAAATCTATCCAATTTTATAAACTCAAAAATATATAAGTCCAAAATCACAAAAATCCGTTTGGTATGCCAATTTTTAAAAATTCAAATCCAAGAAAAACTCAAAAACCACCCCCCCATTACTAAAAAAAGAAAAGAACAGAGGTTTTATTTTTATTTTTTAATATTCTCTCTCCTCCCTCTCCCATCTCTCTCTCTCTCTCTCTCTCTCTCTCTCTCTCTCTCTCTCTCTCTCTCTCTCTCTCTCTCCTTTCTTTTGTTAATTTCAAATTGGGATAGATCTTAAAAATAGTTTGGAGTTCAATACCAAATAAAGTTTTAGATCTTAAAATCACTATTTGAAAACTCAGGTTTTTAAAAAGAATCATAGTTTTTGAATTTTTTTTATAATAGGATACCAAACAGGACCTTAATTTTCAATTCAAGAAAATGAGAGGATGTGTGAAGCACTGTCTATATAGATTTGTGTATATTGTGCTATTTGCCATGAATTCCCATTCTAATTTTCTGGCCAACAGTACCATCATTATTCTAAATTAGTTAATTAATTTGTGACTTCTCACAAGTCACAAATACCATGTGTTATGTTGATTCTCATGTATTTTTCTCTTATGTGAATATCTGCACGTTATTATTATGCGGACATCATTTATTTTTTATTACTCTTCCATGTTTTCTTCTCTATTTACAATATATGAATGTACACATAAGAAAATAACTATATATAGTAATTCAACATTTCATGAATAGTGTGGACGAATCAGAAGTTATTTTATTACTTGCAGTACTTTCTGTGAACAGACCTATATATAGTTCAATCTTATTTTATTTTTATCAAATTACCACGAAATTGAAGTGATCAATTTCCACGACACAAAACAGCGTTGCATGCATTTGGCGCCATGCCAGCCCCAAGTCATCTAGCTAATGGCTGTAATTAATTTAAGGAAGATGTCTAGGAAATGACATAAAAACTTACAAACCATGCTTTTCATATTGACTCATTGTCGCGTGGCTGCCAACTGTAGCTTTTGACAAAAGTGAACCAAAACCCAACTGATATTTTCTTCTCAATTTCTAAAACAATTTAATTGGCTATATATATATATATATATATATATATATATATATATATATATACAAGAACAACAATGCCGAAGCCATGCTAGCTGCAGCAGAAAGTATTCATCGTGTCTGCCAAACTAAATCTGGGCGGCCAATTATATAGCTGCATGGACATGCTTAATTTATTGTATATATATGAAATTGCATGCATATATTATAATATTCTGCAGATTCCTTGGTGGACGCTAATATGTTTGGTGTGTTTGCCAAATGAGTAGCAGAAATGCAAATGTGAGAAGGGTTTTGCCTCCCATCTTTAGGACGTACTGAGATATGTTTGCTGCAGAATAACCCTACAAGCTGGGTTTCTTCTTCTCTGCTGCTGACCACAAGAATAACGTAAAGTAATATGAATTATTGTATAAGATATATGAAGCTAATCGCTAGACAAGATTCAGACATGTAAAAAAGTTTTGACCATGTTGGATAAAGTAATGGAGTATATATTGTGTAAAAATATTGGATTCTACGTTTGCAGCTGTAATATTCTTCCTAGGTAAACGCATAGATTCCATAACAACATGCAGACAATATTTGCATACATATGATCACTTATGTTGAACAACGTTAAAAAGCTATGTTGATTTATGTACTACTTTTGGGGTCAAATAATTAAGAGGATCTTTACAGCTCAATTTGGTACAATCTTGGGGAACATTTACTTGCTTTCTAAGCATAGACCAGGTCAATTGCCTACAAGGTAAAAAGGTCTTGTTATGTTGTTAATTAGAAAATTAATACACATAACTCATCAATCTGATGCCACATGGTATCATGCATCTCAATTTCTACATTAGGCCCTAGGGCTTTTGGTATCTGCGATTCTGCATGACATATGATATATATGCAGCCTTGAACTGAGCAACCTATATTAAAAGAAGAGCAACCTACATTAAAAGAAGATCCCTTGAAGCAAAGGACCCACTAAATGTAGTGATTTGGAAAAGTTGTTTTCTTATAAAGCATCATGAATTCGAATCCTAACATTTGTAGTGTGTATGAATTTATAATTTAGTAGGTTATCGCACTTCTCAATAAGGAAGCTCCTAAAAAAAATCCCTTAAAAAAATTCTATATATTAAAAGCTGAAGTATTCAAGGTCCATTTATCCTATTTTATCCGTTAATTTGGGTTAAAGGCTTTCCAATAAAACGTATGGGCTTCAATATATAAAGAGGGTCACTGTCGTGGGCTTCAGTTTATCAAGAGAGTCACTCTACAACATTATGGTATAAATAGAGTAACTGTTAAGGCCCATTTAGATTCTGGAAAAGCCATTTGAAAATGCTCAAAGTCCTCCCATAATTCCGAACGGAAGCTGCAAAGTTATTCAATATGATAACGAGTCTTTATCAGGTTCATACGCAGTGAACGGTGATAACAAAAGGTAACTTCCTGGCAAAACGAACTTTAAGAATCAATTATTGAGACATCACATACATGGGGTTGAGTTTTAAAAAGTGGCAAGGTTGGTAAAACTGTCAAGCTACAAGTGGGTTTGCTACATCAACATTCTGCAAATGCAATGTGTAATAGTTTAGACATGGCCCCAAATGAAAATCGCGTCGAATTATATGATCAGCAGCCATCTGTGCAAGAAATGAATCCATGGCAATAATAGCTGCACTCTACCATTCCATCAGCAAGTTCTGGACATCTGTTTGATGCTGTTATGCCTATAATTTCCTTGACTGAGCAAAACATTCAAAGCCCTGCAAATCTATTCAATTCCTCTAAACCCCCAGTTCCTCCTTCAATTGCAAAGCCAGGTTTTCAAGAGGTATCTCAACATCAAAGCTGTTGCATACCTTATCTTCCTGATATCCCTTGCGATTCATGGACCGTTAACAGCCAATCATGGTAGCCAAATCCAATAATGTTGATTGAGCTTGTATAAGTGAACATTATTGTTGTATGCCCCACCGCTACTAGCTTCTTCATTCTAGGTCTTGTCTTCCGTGGCGAAACTCATGATTATTAATACAAGTCACAGATCAATTCTGACAATGTAATGCAATCAATAGGAATCAGAAAGCTAAGTTACTTGCAAAAACAGATATCACATCACTGGATACTTGGTACGTGCATGTTGTATAATTTTTCTGCCAAAGATACTGGCAGGCAGCCATTCGATCAACTGCCCGCCTATGCAAAAACTGCCGCTTCTTCTCTTTTGAAGTAGTATTGATACAAAGGAAACTGCTTCATGTATCAGCAATGCATATCCAGATTTCGATTCACTAAACTAAGTTTTCCCAAAATTTTCTACATGCATCATGAAAGGCAAGTATACCAACAAGTATGCCCTTCATGCAGCAGAAGACACTTCATGCCACCAACAATTATTGCATCCATTCAGATTACAGACGCAAAAGGCTACCTGGTGAAATCCTCAACTTGAACAATGAAGAATTGCTCACAATCAGTGCAATACTAACCCAGAGATTCCATAAATAACTTTGTGTTCTTCGCATCTTCTTTGGATTCTGGATATCTTTGTGGCTTGAAAAGTTTCCATAGTCCAACAGGATGCCGGCTTTGAACTTTAACATCTCCTGAAAATCTCCCAAACATTTTTGCACAATCCGGATATGGCTTGACATACAGATTATAGAATCTAAGCCTGCTAGGCTTGACCAGACCCTTTAACCCCACCTCATAACCGAGCCCCCCTTTTGATCTCAAATACTCTATCACATTGTACCGAGGAATTATTTGCTTCTCAAAATTCACACCCAAATACTCTGGAACTTCAACCAAACAACGACTATTGAATTTCATCCTACGAATTAAAAACTCAATCTTTCTCTCAATCTCCCCCACCTTATATATAATTGACCTTGGTTCCTTCCACAACACCTCAAAAGCCTCTCTACGAATCAACCCGTATCTGCACAAGCAGTCGACTCTCAGTTTCACTTCAAACCCAGCTCTAAATTCTCCCTCACTGAAAATCTTCTCCTTGATTGGTACCCTACATTTCAAAGTCCTCAAGAATTCCAAACACTGCGAGAATTCACCCAACTCCATGCTAAGGATTCTTGGCTCTTTAATTATCTCTCTGCTAATCACATCCACACTAAAGCCGAAATCTTTAAACTCATAAAGCAATGGCTTCAGCCTATCTTCAACCCCAAATCCTATAAACCCTGGAAAAGAACGAAGAACCCTATCAATTCCATCCCTTGGAATTCCAATTCCGGCCAAGAATTCGAGTCTCCTTTGAATCTCCTTCCCATTCATCAAAATCACTCCAGGGAAGCCCTCTAAAACCTTACTAACGGTGCCATCAATAAAACCTAAACCCCTCAAAACCTCCACACTCTTAAAGAAACCATCTGGGTCTATCTGAAATCTCTTCGATTGTTCCAAAACACCCTTAATCATCAATGGGGCAGAACTCAAAAGCACAAAATTTGACAAGCCCATTTCCCATTTCTTGAGGAACTGAAAGTCCAAAACCCCAGGACAGTCACATATCAAAGAAACAAGGGAATTCTGGGGTATTTTGAAGGATAACAGTATAACCAGAGACTTCTCTAATTCCTGTATGTTGGAATTCAATAAAAAGTGATTCTTTGACAGGAAATTATGAAGCAGAGAAGATGGGAAACCATACCTTTGGAGCAGAGTGGCGAGGGAAATCTGTTTCCTGTATTGAGATTGCTGGGAAAATCTGGGTTTTATTGGGTTTGTTGAAAAGGATTGGGAACTTTGGTTTGAGAAAGTTGGGTTTCTCTTGGCGGTAAATATCTCTGTGAAGCGGGGAACTGTGGTTCTGGTTGAAATCCTTATGGCCATTTGACAATTCTGGGTTGAGCGCCAACTACACGTACAACCTTCCCACCACCGAAGTACGTTAACGCAGATAAAAGCCTAAAAAGGGAAAAAATGAGGGGTGAAGTGACAACAAAACGAGGAAGGGAGAAGTTCATGTGTTGTTATTGGGGTAATACCGTAATTTATTACTCCCCTCCTGCCACATTTAAATTATTTTGTATACTGTTCTGAAAAAATTTGCGTACTCTCCCATTTCATTTCCATTGATCTCAGGTGCTGAGGTGACTGTCGATACCCTGTTCTCTAAGAAAAAGAAATTAACTTCCCGAAAAACCCACCAAAAGGCAAAACTATTAGACGCACCAAAGAGCGCTTTCATCAAAACTTAAAAAATGCAGAGGCTTCTTCGTTTGAAACTAGCCTCAAACCTCCCCAAAAAGCTCTCAAATTCCACCACCACCACCTCTTCAATCTTCCACTTTCAAGCCCACAAAACGCTTTCTCTCACCAAGCCACCCCAAACCCAAAACTACTTTTTTAGCTCCTTTACCACACCCCCCCTTCACCATCATCTTCATTCATGGAGGTCGCAGCACACTCTCACACAAAAAATTAATGGGTTTCTCTTCAACCCATTACTCAAACGGCAATTTTGTGTGGGTTTCTCAAATACCCTTTTGAGAGTCTCAAGCAAGAGTCTTTCAGATTTCAGACTTGGCTTTCTCAGAGCCCAATTTCCCAAACAGAGTTTTCGGTTCAACCCAAATTTTACTTCTCCTCGGAGTCCCTGGTAATGTTTTTGTTTTCTGTTGATTGTCGAAGTTATATGTTTGATTAAGAAATGAAGGAAAGCTAGTAAATTCAATAACGAATTCCTAGTTTTCTTCCGTAAACTCATTTTTGCTATGATTTCTCCACAGCCTTAATGTTTAATCCGTTGTCTTTTTCCTTTCATATTGTGGAATTCCTGGTTAGAATGTGAGAAATTGTTTCTGGTTTAGTTAGGGTTCTTTCGGTTAATTTGAAGTGTCCTTTTGGCTTATGATTTCGTACTTTCACGGTTGATTTGACCAATGAGAAAAAATTAAAAGTAAATTAATGTGGCTGGAACAGAAAGGGACGACACATATCCAATTGTGAAGGGTTGACCGTACAAATATTTGTATTTACGTGCTTCAAGCCATTGCTTGTTTTTATTCTTCACAAAAGCTCCTGCATTTGCAAATGCTCTTGCCACATTTTGAGAGTTGATTGAAGATAACTGCAAACTTCTTCTGCCCACATAATACAATAATGCAGTTTGCTATTACATAACATGTGAATAATGACTTTTGTTACTTGTTATTTAGGAAATCAAGAACAAATCTGCTAGTGCAAAGTATTAGTTGTCATACAACATGAATAGGTGGAATAGTTTGGGGCCTATAATGCCTTTGTATGTGAAAAATTGCCTTTATATTATTTGGGGTTATAGAAAATACAACAAAGGTTTCTGTTTTGTGAGTTTAAATAAATATATTACTTTGCTTGTGGCCAGGTAGTCATTTTCACCCGTCTGAATTAAGTATTAATTTGAATTTCAGTTTCAGTTTCTGATTCACAATGTTTCTTCTAGTTATACTATAAGATAAGTACAGTATCAAAATATGTCATCTTAGTATTGAAGGGAAATATATGGACAAGATAGAATATCAACCAACACTGGTCTTCACAGTACAGCAGGCAGGAGTTGTTAGATTTTCCACCGCTAACTTCCATCTTGATATCTCATCTTTAAAAATAATAATAATAATAATAATTTCTTTAGGTATTAGAGCAAGATGCTTCAAATCTGAAGATGGCTTATCTATAATAGTTTCTGTTGAGAAGATTATCTGGACATATTAAAGCATACTAGTTATCATAAGAGTTCTACACTACTACAGCACTACTGCAGAGTGTAGACTCTGCTCATTTGTATCAAATTTTGCCTATGTGCAGTTTCTTTGGTAGTGTTAATCTTCTTCTCTCAGAGTAATTTTATGTATTTATTTAAAATTCTATTAGCATGTCATAGGGTTCAGCTAGTTCCTTCTCTTGGTTAAGAAATCAGAAAACCCAGGATCCACTTTGTATCCCCAAGTTTCCTGTCTCAATGTATGTAAGTTATCTTCTGCCAGTAACTTGGTTTTCTCCTATTCACAGGAGATCATGGTTCCGAAGGGTATCTGATGGTGATGTGGTTTTGGGATTGATTATAGCTAATGTTGCTGTTTTTATTTTATGGAGGATTGCAGATCCTAGCTTCATGGCGAAGAATTTTACCGTGAGTCCCTCATTTTGAAATTAACCAAATATTGTGTCAACTTGCCATATGACTTTATTTCCTGACACCTCTTCGTGGGATCTCTCTTGTTGAGAAATAAAAGATTTTATATTCGAATGTGGATCCACTGGCATCTTATAAGTAACTCTTTGCAGCTGCTTATTAGTCTAGGGTGATAGCATTCCATTTTTCACTTCAATTTGATTTTCTGTAACCAGATTTCATTAGACAATGTTACAAGTGGACGTCTGCACACATTGATAACTTCTGCATTCAGTCATATGGATGTTGGCCATATCATTTCTAACATGATTGGACTATATTTTTTTGGGACGAATGTAAGTTGATTTCCTCAGAAGATTTTCTTTAATTTATTAATTTTCTTTTGTTTTTGTGGGGAGGGGTTGGAAACAATACATCATAAAGTTGATCATGTCCATGATGTATATGGGAGTTTCAATAATCTTTCTTATTTTTTTGGTGCACTGACCAGATTGGAAGAGTTTTTGGGCCTGAATTTTTGCTGAAGTTGTATCTAGCTGGGGCTGTTGGTGGCTCGGTCTGTTTCTTGGTGCACAAAGCCTACATGGCCGCGTCATCGAAGGTAAAATGATACTCAGCTTATGTGATACAACCATTTTCAAGGATAAAGTTATATAATTCATTCTTTTCTCAAGATGATAATCGACATATCAACTTCTTCACAAGAAATTAGAGAATGGAAACTCCTGGATGGTTATGTGAATATACAGTCTTGAGTATTTCATCACAATCTGCTGTTTGCAGGGCCGGCAACCATGGAACATGGACCCATCAAAAATACCGGGACTGGTATGCTTTTGGAAACTCTTTACATGCCGTGCTCCTTACTTTTACAGATTGTTTGACTAGGAGTTGAGAATTTTACCCAGATGGGTTGTTATCTAGATGAAATTTTTTGACCTTGAATTCATTTCAGTGTTGTGTGTGTTTGTGACATGTAGGGCGCAAGCGGGGCTGTTAATGCTATCATGTTGCTTGATATATTCCTCTTCCCAAAATCTACCCTCTACTTGGAGTTTATCATACCAGTTCCCGCCATCCTGCTGGTAAGTTTGCTTCTATGTTAGGTGATTGGTTGAGGCTATTAAGAAAATCCTTGAAAACTAACCTCTTCTTTTTTCCATTTTAGGGGATCTTTCTAATTGGGAAAGATGTCTTGAGGATAATAGAGGTACGTTGATTATCTTCTGGTTTTCAAATTTCATTTTGTGTCTGTGTTCATGGTGCATGTCTGGTATTTACATTGGGCTTGAAACAGGAGTAGGAGTTGAGTCATGGTTATCATCACTCGATGGTTTTCAGCCAGTCAATGATTTCACAGTTCGACCTTGTTTATTGTGCTTGTTTTAATTTTCTTCAAGCATTATCCTTTGAGTGATATAACGGAGCCAAGTTGGAACCCTGTGCAAACTGTCATTCATCTAACTGAATGATTGGAACTCCAGAATTGTCTTTCTGATGCCATCAAATCAATGTTATTGTTATTTTCCAGTCAATTTAGTGGTAATATTATTTTGTTATTGCAGGGAGACAGTCATATCTCAGGAGCTGCACACTTGGGGGGTGCTGCAGTTGCAGCCATAGCCTGGGCACGATTTCGGAAGGGGCGTTTCTGAATTTCGCAACGACTCTGCAGATTATATAACACTAGGAAACTAAGATAGTCCACCATGTTAACTATTAGCCAATGCCTTCCAGCTGGTTGTTCTCCTGATTTAAATTAGCTTATCATCCATTGATACAGACTTGACAACCTTTCTGACCTTTCCTAATCCCCATCTCAATGATAAATTCTGATGATTCGAACACGTTTGAACACGTTAAACGATCTTTGTTGAGGAAGAGTAGTATCATGTTACACAAATTGAATATCTTTGTGTATGGTATGCGAATCATAACTCAACAAGTTATCTTTGTACTGCCCAAATCAAGGTTTCCCAAGATTAGCTAGCTATTTACAGAATGGGGGACGGACTTAAAAGCAATTGGGGTAATACCGTAATTTAGTCACTCCCAAGTTACTTTCTTTTTCTTCTTCCCAAATTTAAACCTGTGTGCATACTTTCACATTTCCATTGATGTCAGTTGCCGAGGGACTGAAGCTACCTTGTTATCGAAGAAAAAGGAAGGAACTTTTCCAAAAACCCACCAAAGGCCAAAAAACCATAATACCCAACGAATAACGCTTTCATCAAAATTTCAAAAATGCAGAGGCTCCTTTCTTTGAAACTAGCCTCAAACCTCCCCAAAAATCTCCCAAACTCCTCCACTACCTCTTCACTCTTCCACTTCCAACCTCACAAAACGCTTTGTCTCACCAAACCACCCCAAACCCAAACTCAAAGCTACTTCTTTAGCTCCTTTCCTGCATGCCCGATTCACCATCTTCCTCATTCATGGAGGTTTCAGCACACTCTCACACAAAAAATCCATGGGTTTCTCTCCAACCCATTACTCAAACGGCACTTTTTTTTGGGTTTCCCAAATACCCTTATGAGAGTCTCAAGCAAGAGTCTTTCATCAGAGTTCAAACCTGCTGGTTTTTTCAGAGCCAAAATTCGCCAACACATTTTTAAGTTCAACCCAAATGAGAGTTCCTCCTGGTAATGTAAAAGTTTTCTGTTCATTGTCGAAGTTATCAGTTTGATTAAGAAAATCAAGGAAAAGCTAGTAAATCCAACGACGATTTCCTAGTTTTCTTCCGTAAACTCATTTTCCCTATGATTTCTTCTCCGCAGCCTTAACGTTTGATCTGTTTTTTTCTTCTTCCACATTGTGGAATTCCTGGTTAGAATGTGATAAATTGTTTGTTTGAAATTTCCTTTTGGTTTGCATTTTCACGGTTGTTTGTTTTGACCAATGAGCAAAAGTAAGTGTGCCTGCAACAGGTCAGGGAAGGACGACACGTATCCAATTGTGACTGGCTGACCGTACAAATATTTCCATTTACGTGCTTCAAGCCATTGCTTGCTTTTATTCATCACGAAGGCTCCTGCATTCTTGACTGCAAATGCTATTGCTTGGCATTTCAAAAGTTGATAACTGCAAAACATCTTCTGCCCACACAAATTACAATAATAACATTTAAAAAATAGTGACTTTTGTTAACTGTTATTTAGGAACTCATCAAGAAAAAATTTACTAGTTTAAAGTATCAGTTGTCCTATAATTAACATGAGCAGGATGAATAGTTTAATATGCCTTCGTATGTGAAAAATTGTCTTCAGATCATTTGTGTTCCTGTTTCAATGTATGTAGGTTATTTTCTGTCAGTAACTTAATGTTTTCCTCTTCGCAGGAGATCATGGTTCCGAAGGGTATCAGAGGGTGAGGTGGTTTTGGGATTGATTATAGCTAATGTTGCCATGTTTATGTTGTGGAGGATTGCAGATAATAGCTTCATGGTGAAGAATTTTACCGTGAGTCCCTCAGTTTGAATTATAACAAAATGTTGTCAACTTGTCATATGACGTTATTTCAATAACATGATTTCATTTACTACAATTTCCTAATTTGTTGATTTTCTTCTGTAACCAGATTTCATTAGACAATTTTACAAGTGGACGTTTGCACACATTGATAACTTGTGCATTCAGTCATATCGATGCTGGGCATGTCACTTCAAACATGCTTGGACTATATGTTTTTGGGAAGCGTGTAAGCTAATTTTCTCTGAAGCTTTTTTTTTCTTCTAGTAATTTTCTTGTTGGGGGAGAGGGAGAGGGTGGAGACACATATATATCATAAACCGGTAAGGTATTAAATTTTGTTTTGGCATATCATTCAGTTGGACAATAATAATATATCATGAAATTGGTCTCGTCCATGATTTATATAAAGTGATATATTCAGTCAGTTTTTACCATCTTTCTCTTTTTAAATGGTGAACTGAACAGATTGAAAGAATTTTTGGGCCCGAGTTTTTTTTAAAGCTGTATCTAGCTGGGGCTGTTGGTGGCTCGGTCTTCTTCTTGGTGCACAAAGCCTACCTGGCTGCGTCATCGAAGGTAAACTGATACTCAGCTTATGTGATACATCCATGTTAGGATAAAGTTGCATAGGTCATTGCTTTGCATGTATTGCTCATGCTGTGCTCAAAATTATAATCGAAAGATCAATTGTTCTTGTTAGCAAGAAAATGCAAGTAACTTTTATATCGAACGTACAATTTAGAGGATGGAAACTCCTGAATGGTTTTGTGAATATACAGTTTTGAGTATTTTATCGTATGTAATATACTGTTTGCAGAGCGGACAACCGATGAAGATGGACCCATCAAAGATACAGGGACTGGTATGCTTTCAGAAACTCTTTACATGTTGGTCCTTACTTTTCTCAACAAAGCAAGGACAGATGAAAACATATTCCTTGGTTTTCATTTGCCCAACAAATCTGAACAACAGCTAGCCTAGAAAATGAACTCTAATTCATTTCACTGTTGTGTGCTTTTGTGTGACATGTAGGGCGCAAGTGGGGCGGTTACTGCGATCATGTTGCTTGATATATTCCTCTTCCCAAAATCTACCATCTACTTGGAGCTTCTCATACCAGTTCCTGCCATGCTGGTGGTAAGTTTGTTTCATCAGGTGATTGGTTGAGGCTATTATTAAGCAAATCCTTGAAATCTTACCTCTCTTTTTTCCATTTTAGGGGATCTATATAATTGCGAAAGATCTCATGAGGATAATACGGGTATATTATTTGGTTCTCTTCCTGTTTTCACATTTCTTTGGTGTTTATGTTATTTGGTTATCAAACCAGTGTCATTGTGATTTTCTAGTAAATAAATTTAGTGGTAACATTATTTTGTTATTGCAGGGAGACCAACGTATCTCAGGATCTGCACACTTGGGTGGTGCTGCAGTTGCAGCCATAGCCTGGGCTCGAATTCGGAGGGGACGTTTCTGAACTCTGTACCAGCTCTGCAGATTTCATACCAACAACACTAGGAAACTAAGATAGTCCAGCATGCTAATTAACTATCAGTCAGTGCCTTCCAGTTGGTTGGTCTCCTGGTTTAAATTAGCTTATCATCCATTGATTTGATAAAGACTTCATAACTGTCCTAATCCCCATCTTAATGTGAAATTCTGATGATTCAAAACCAAACACATTTCGTTCTTTTGTTGAGGGAACTCTGTGGTATGTGAGTCAGAACTCAACAAGCTATCTTTGTAGTAGTGACTCTGCGGTATGTTGTAGATGTTTGTGAACAGTTGACTGTTGATTGGTGTGTCTTATTTTGTATTCTATAGCAAGGTCACGCTAATATTCTCTGGAATAAAAGAGAATGCTATCTTCTATGTATAGCCCTGACAAGTTTCTTTGTGGGCTTCCTTCTCAACCCCATCTTTGTTTGTACACAAGAAACTTATCAGAATTATAGTACAAGGCCCATGCGCTATTGGCCTCAAATCCCAAAACTCAAACGATCACTTCTGTTTACATCAAATCGTAAATCTAATGTGACATGTAACGTGTCAAAAAAAAACCAAATTTGTGTTCCAAGCGTAAATGGAATAAAAACAAAATTTTACCTTTGATTCTTTTGATAGAACGACGTCTGACCTTATATAACAAACCCATCGATGATACCCAAGTTTCAATGTACGTGCATGAAATACAAATGGAGTGGAGACATATAACGTGTCATTAATTAGTTTTTTTTCTCTAACAAAGGCAATTTTGTTGAAGTTTATCATGTATCATTTTTTTATGGGTATATGCATAAATTATTCTTTTTGTTTTTAATTTAATTTTTATCAAATAATAATAAATCCCCAAATCACCTCCCTAGTGAACACATTTTTCTCCCATTTCCCAAAGAACAGCATTTATCTCTCTTGTTTTGGACCCTCTCTTTTATTATTTTAATGATTTATGTCCTTATTTGCATGAACTCAATAAAATCAATTCAATCCCAGAAAACCCCAATTAAAAAAAAAATTTCATCTTTGTAATTCAACATCTTTCACTTTTTCGCATTTTCTACCAACTGGGTATCTCTCCCCCCATTGTTACCCAGAAAATGAGGTGGGAAAGGGTTCAGCTACAGCCTAAACAAGCTCACCAGCACCAGCAACAGCAACAACAAGAATTGTTGTGTGAGGTGTCTGGGCCAGGGAAGAGGTGGGGGCACACCTGCAACGCCATTAAAGAAGGGAGGTTGCTATATGTCTTTGGGGGTTATGGCAAAGATAACTGTCAGACCAACCAAGTTCACGTTTTCGACACTGGTGGGTTTTCCACAAAAGCGAAAAAAATTTCCCAAGATTTTTGCGTTATTTATCTATTTCCATTTTTTCTATGGGTTTGTGTAATCTTGGTTTTGCCTTATTGCTTGTAATTTTTCTGCGACAAAGTTTGAATTTTTCTGATATACCCTGTAGATTAATGCCCATGCGGGTGCTAGTGGGCTTGTAATTAGGGTTTTTGTTGGGTTTAATTTGTTAAATTTTTCATGCGTCTTCTTGTTTGGAATCAATGCTGTGATGGGTTTCTGCAACTATACTTGCGTAGACGCTATATGAATATGCTAGTGAACTTTGATTTTAGGGGTTTCATTTGTTAACTCCTAAAGTCGTTTTCTTTTTTGTTTTTTGTTTGGTTATACAATTTCGAATTCTGCTTCCTATGAGCTCTTTACTTTCGTTTTAAATTCTGTACTAGGTGTTAACAGACTAGCACTTTGCATTTGCCTGTGTGTTATTGCATGTTATATGGAGGTAGTTTTGAAATCGTTCATTCTCTCATTCTGAATTGCTGACTGCAGCTACGCATACATGGAGTAAGCCGGTGATAAAAGGAACCCCTCCAACTCCAAGGGACAGCCACAGCTGTACCGCCGTTGGTGATAATCTCTTCGTTTTTGGGGGTACAGATGGGATGAACCCTCTCAAGGATTTGCATATATTAGACACCTGTGAGTGAATTTCGCTCTTCACTCTTTGCTTTTTTATTAGCTAGCTTTTCTAGTGTGCTCACCCTTGGATTTATCTACACAGTATCAGCCGACTAATGTATATTATTATGGGTCAAGTAATTCAATCAGATGATTATATGTCCAGGGTGACAATTAAGTTATTTTCTTTATCGATCTTGGATTGGTATGCTTAAGAGTTGAAACCAGATATAATCTTTCCATTTACTGACACCATTAGGGCTTTATATCAAATTCTTTATTGCTGTAATTAACACCAATGTGCTCACTTATGTTTCTAATGTTTGTGTAGCTTCACATACATGGATATCGCCAAGTTTAAGAGGTGATGGACCGGAGGCACGAGAGGGTCATAGTGCAGCCCTTGTTGGGAAACGGCTTTTTATATTTGGTGGCTGTGGAAAATCATCTAATAATAGCGATGAAGTGTACTACAATGATCTTTACATTTTGAATACAGGTGAGTTTCAATATAAGGTTATTTTATTGATCACTTTGGTGAAGATTGGCTTGAATGAATTTTATGACACTTTTGTGTGCAAACAATTATCATGCATTTATGTGGACTACTCACATGGACATTACAAGTTTACTTATTTGATCCCACTTGCCTAAGGAGCTAAAAATGAGGGACAGTGAGCAACTAGTTTATAAGAGCTGTGGGATTAATCCAACGACACGTAGTTTTATTAACTACCCATTTTGTCTTCAGTCTGCAACCCATTTTAGTTTTAACCTGCAAAGAGGAATAAATGTGTTATGCAGATTCCTCACCCAGCCATCTCTCTCTGTCATCCCCTCTCTCTCTCTCTCTCTCTCTCTCTCTCTCTGGTTTAAAGCAGATTTATTCAACTTATTACCTTCCATTTCTATTTAATTAAAAGTTGGCGTTTGGACAAAGGTTCAAATTGGGAAAATTACAGGTTGTGGATTGTGAATCCAAAGAAAAATTACGATTTGAAAATTTAATGGAGAGAGAGAGAGAGAGAGAGAGATGACTGGATGAGAAGCTGCAAAACACGTTTATTCATCTTAGCGGGTCAAAACTAAACGGCTTTGCTGAATGGTTCTTTATTGAAGCCAAAATGGTACCTATGAGGTCTTAAGTGCGTAGAAATATACGCCATTGGATCAATCCTACGGGTTTTATGAACTAGTTGTTCAACATCCCTTGCTTTTAGTCCCTTTGGTGAGCGGATTGATTTCTTATTTAGCATAAGTTGTTCGGATAGCATGTGGACCTTCTTAGGGTATGAAGTTGTTGGTGTGCTCTTCATTGAAGTCTATAAGTGTTTTATCTTTGTAGACTAGACTGGGAGGAAGGAGGGGAGTGAGTATTGTGAGCGTAGGACATCACATTCAGTTTTTATTTTTGCTTGGAGTCACTGATTGATTGGCAGATAGTTTACTTCTTTTGTTCTCTTATCTTGTAGAGACATTTGTATGGAAACATGCTACAACATCAGGCAACCCACCATCTCCACGTGATAGCCATACTTGTTCATCTTGGAAGAACAAAATATTTGTTATTGGTGGTGAAGATGGTCATGATTACTATTTATCCGATGTCCATATCCTTGATGCAGGTATCATAATTTTCTTAAATGAGTTGTCACACTGGTTATACCTCACTTGGGATATTGTAAATGATAATATACTTTCTATATTTCTGGCATTATTGTACCTCATTAGATACTCTAATGTGGAGGGAGCTGAACACTTCAGGCCAGCTTTTGCCACCCCGAGCTGGTCATTCAACTGTTGCTTTTGGGAAGAATTTATTTGTTTTTGGTGGATTCACAGATGCCCAAAATCTATACAATGACCTCCACATGCTTGATGTTGGTACGTATCAAGTACTTGTGTGTGTGTGTGTGTGTGTGTGTGTGTGTGTGTGTGTGTGTGTGTCATATTCATCCACATGCACAAGAATGTGAAACATTTTAGGTGATGGTTGAAGTCAATTGTCTGTGTGACAATGATATGTAGATCTCTAGAGAGAGAGAGAGGTGTGTGTGTATGTGTGTGGATTCTGTTTTCTTTGAAACATATTCATCCACATGCACAAGAATGTGAAACATTTTAGGTGTTGGTTGAAGTCAACCGTCTGTGTGACAATTATATGTAGATCTCTAGAGAGAGAGAGGATTCTGTTTTCTTTGAAACATATTCCACATGCACAAGAATGTGAAACATTTTAGGTGATGGTTGAAGTCAACCGTCTGTGACAATTATATGTAGTTCTCTTATTTGAACTACCAGCTTGATATTTGACATTGGATTTCTTAAGTGAGTCACACCATGCATGCCATGGTTCCTTTGGGTTACTTGCTTTTATGAATGGTTTCAAGCTTTTGAGCAACCATTTTATCTATCCACTTTGGTCTACATGTACTTTATGTTCTAGCTTCTTATTTTCTTCCCAGTGGCTTAATGTTTGTGGAATTGTATCATTAATGATACCCACTCTATCCCAATTGGTACAGATACTGGTGTATGGACCAAGGTGATAACTGCAGGTGATGGGCCTTCTGCTAGATTTTCTGTTGCTGGGGACTGCTTGGATCCTGTGAAGGGAGGTGTACTTGTGTTTATTGGTGGTTGCAATAAAAGTCTTGAGGCACTGGATGACATGTATTACTTATATACAGGTTAAGTATTATCTTTTCATTTTTTTCCCTGAATTATTTGGATTATTTTGTTATGGTAAATTTTTATCTGTGTTTGAAATCTGATAAAGTCTTACTGACCTGATATAATTTCTAATTTTAGGACTTACCAGGGAGAGTGAACGGAGGCTAGAGAAATTATCTTTGAGGAAGCAATTAAAGCTAAAGTGCCAAGAGCAAAATCTCACTTCTTTTCACGACAAGCCTCTTGTTAACGTTGGAACTGGTGCAGATATGAGGCAACCCATGACAGTTCCATTTTATGCCCAACCATGTAAGTATTACTGATCTAGATACAGTCTCCTCTTTTTTCTCTGGGCATCAACATGTACATATTGCAAAAAGAATCATAATCACATGTCTAAAAGGAATTTTGTTCCTGTAATACATCATGCTGATATAGTGGTTTCCTTTCTTCGGTGCATCAGGATCTAGAACCTTTCCTTTCTTACTTCCAAGTGGTGAGAAAACGAAAGGGGTGGTTGGTTTTTAGATTTTCTATTCATGTTTATCTGCTTTTGAAGTCTTTTTAGAAGTTCAATGTTTTTCCTTTTCCTGCAAAATTTCTCATGACTATTTAGGGGAACCGCATGAGATCAAGCCCCCTTACGCCCCGTGGTGTTTTTTTGGTGGAGTATCCCCTATGGTTTTTTATTTTATTCAAATTTGCAAACTTCTAAGTCATTTAAAAGCAGGTAAATTGTCTGATCCTAGGAAAGTTGTCATTCTAAGGTCACTATCCAGTACTCTAACTCCATGGAAACACATTTCCAGAGAGTGCTATCATTTGTATGTGCTTTGATTTCATTAGCTTCTGTGTGGACGTTTGTTTAAAGTATATTTACTTTGTCTCAATGTTTTCCTACAAGTGAAGGATTTACTCGGCTACCATTGGATTCTGGGGCTATTGAACCGGCTACACATGTAGTCTTTTAACCACTCCAAAGGGCCAATAAAGGATATGGCCTCTACTGTTCTATGATATAGATTCTCAGCTAATAAAAGAACAAAGTTTATAAATGGACAAGGAAATAAGGATTTAGGTTATTATAGTATTATATACATTACTCATTGCAATCCAAGGGTGTTAGTTTTAACCGTTACCTGCAGCTTTACTAGCCATGGCCAAAGTGGTCTTGATGCTTAAGTTATTTTACCTTGAATGGAAGCTGGAAAGCTTGCCATTTGATTTCTTGTTCTCTTGTCTATTCAATCTCCCTTTGAGTGAACCATTGAAATTCTGAGGTAGAATAAGCCGTTCGATTCTGCAAAAAACAAGTTATGGGTGCAGCAGAAGAACTATTTGATGAAATCAAATTTACTGATGGGTAGGCCCTTGGCTTCTTCATTTTTGACTCGTGTCTATATGATTAACATTCTCTAATGGTCAATCCTGATTTTTTTAGATACTAGTTTTAAGGGCTGTGTTGAACCAGTAATGCTGTATGTTGAATTGCTGCGAGTATCTGTGTACCTCCATTTGAGGTTTATATTTTAGGTTACCTACTTGCGTGAGTTAGCACCCTTCTAAATTTGTTTGTGCTGGACTTATATGTAAGATTCAGCTGCATTGTTAGGGAGTAAAGTACTAGTTGCAGTGTACTTTTATTGGTTAAATATGTACTAGACTTAATTTGGTGACTACCTCAAAAGATCTAGTTCTATGACTGCAGGTAGACAGAATATCCCATTGAATCAATCGCAGCTTCTTCTGGGAAAGAAGACATTTCAAGCAAAGGTTACTGAAAAACTTTTTGATGGATATACGATTGAAACTGTCATTGATGGAAAGCCTCTTCGTGGTATTTTATTTTCCAACAAGCCAGACATTCACAACATAACTACTCCTAATTCCAGCAGGTAAGAATATGGTCAATTTTATGCTTAATATTACTATTCTTTCAAACATCAATCATTGTACCACATTTTCCTAGACTGTTTTGTTTAACTTTGAAAATGTGATTCCCAAATAAGGAAGCGGGCTGCCAGCGATGCTGGTGATTTAATGTCAAATGGTGATTACAACAGCAAATCAAAAACTTCTAGGAGCGTCATGCAAGAGACGGTAGATCACACACAGGCAGATAATGTTCATGGCAAGGAGTCCATATCACATGAGCAGACAGAAGCTGCTGCAGCGTCCGTTTCTAAGAATCAAGCATATTCTGATGCTTCTCATCTGCATAAGGTCAGATCTTTCTTTCCCTTGTATTATACATATATCTATATATTTTGCATTTAAACTCTGTACTCTTATGCAGGTTAGTGGAAAACCTGATCAGTCAGTGACTCCATTGAATCTGGGTGATAATCAGACAAATGATGCTTCAAACTTTAACACTGAAATTGTGGGAGAAGACAGGAGTCACAGGACAACTGATGCACCAAATTTTGACTCTGAAGTTATGAAGGAAAATTTGTCTGCCATAGAAAATACAACCGTCAGTTCATCCCGAAACCAAGGTAGGAATGTAATGAGTATTCTATTACTTAATTTTCTTTGCTACGGGCTCATCAGCATTGATGCATATGCCACTATAGTGAATTGTTTGAAAGCAATGAAAGAGACTTGAATGCAGATACTGTCAGGAACAAATTTGTATGTCTTTGCCTTTTGTAGGTTTTTCCCTCCCCAAATTTGTATCTCCACTTTTTGTAGATTTTAACCTAATGTATTTTAAGCTGGTTCCTCATTTAAACTCAGTGTGTGCTTGAAGATAAGTGATGAGCTGATTGGCTGTCCAATTTTTTGATGACAGATGGCAGGAAACTAACTGAAGGACACAGTGAAGCAACATCTGTTTGAAAAAATGTGGTTGAGGAATGCTTCTGAACATAACCCAAAACGGAAAACCACCGGCTATTTGTACATTCATCATCTCAAGGTGATCATAGATGCATATGACGGGATAAACAGAATTTTCCGACTCTTGTGATCTGCCACCTGCTAACAGTCCTAGGTCTAAAATTCTAGTTTTATGTAGCTCACATCTAAACCTGGTGGATTATTGATTAGTTGCTATTTCAAATTGAACAGCTTCATACATTATGGCAAAAATAGTTTGCTTATTAGAATTTGGTGACTCTTATAGGTATTGCTTCCCTTTTTTCAGCAAAAGAATGAATGGCAATTGCAGTTATCCACATTCTTCTGCTGGTTCCATCTCCATGAGATGAAAAAACAGCTTAAATTTACTTCTCTTGTGATCTTTTACAATCTTCGCTCTAATGGAAATGAATACCTAGAAAATTTTCTCTGGCTATATTTTAGTGGAAATATTTTTGCTCGCCGCTTTAACCAAAGGTGTATCCTCACCATTCTCCTCAATATTTGACTCATGTCTATAGAAATAATAATGGTTAACTTTTTATTTTCATTTATGTAATCATGGTTATGCTTATTGACACGTGTTGAGTGTTGAGAATAGTGGTGGGTATACATCTTAGGTTAAAGTGATAAGCAAAAATGCTCCATATTTTAGTACTTTTTTTTTGGGATGAATTTTTCTTTGAAGGTTCCAGTTTTTTTTTTTTTCATAATACATTTGATGCTAGGTCTAGTTTATCAATCTCTTAAACTATTGGGGAAAAAATTCTCTTAACGTAGCTTAAGAAGTATCATTTTATGTAATCTGTGTATAAAATTACATTTATGTTTGATTCGATTAAAAAAGAAAAATTATGTGTAATGGATGATGGGGAAGAAGAATATTTAACCCGAAAAGAAAACTGTGGGCCATTGACCCCACAAAAGAAATTCACCCTCATCGCTTTGCCTCCGATAGAGAAGTCACTAATGCCTTTTACAATATATTCCCTGCCTCATTAGTTTAAAAAGTTGAGAGTAGTATTATTGATTTTGAATGAATTTCCAAAACAGTCCCTGTGTTTTTACCTTATTTGCCAATTCTGTCATTGGAGCCAGCCATTAGCCAATTTAGTTCTTCTGTCTATCTCCGTGAGTCAAATGTCATCATTTTCATCCTTTTTGCCATTAAAAAACTGACTACAAAATCCAATTGGTTACAAATAATAATAATAAAAGGATCAATAATAAAAATAAGATTTAAAAAAATGATGTTAAATGAATCATAAAATTAGTGAGTACATCTACTCATGACACTTAATAAATAAATAAAAAATCATGAATCACATTGGTCAACAACTTAAATAAGAACGCGTAACGTATTCTAACTTAATGAAAGATACTCACCAGCATATCCTTCTTTTCCTAGGTGTGATTGCTAAGCTGATCATCTTATTCTTCAACTTCTTCCTTTCTTTTGATTTTCTAAATATGGAAAACCAGAGGAGATATCATCTTGCAGACAGCCCCAAACCCCTTTGTTTTAAACTCCTTTTAAAAAAATAAATCAACTCCCTTACTACCTCCTAGCTCCTCCGCAAATATATTGGCTTTAACGTAAGACTCTCTCTCAGGGACTGTCCCAACCCTGGTTTCTTTGTTTAACATTTTCCTTTTCAAGCATTTCTCCCGATTCTCGTACCTAAAATCCAAAACAATCTTTCACCTTAGCGTCCCTCCATAAAGACTTCACCCTAGTCAGTGTCACCCGTAATACTAAGGTTTTTGGAAGTAGGATTATTTGCTTAGGTTTTGATTGGGTTGAATATGTAGGGTGTACTTATTAAATTTACATTTGTTTTACAATTTAATATATCATTTTTCTTTCTTTTATATTCACTACTACATTTTACACTTTGCGCGACGAAGAGAATTTCGTCGCGCAAAATACATTGTAGTCGCACAAATTTTAATGCGACAAAAACTTCGTCGCGCAGAATCCGTCGCGCAAAGATCGTGAAGAAAGACTTTGCGCGACCAAGTTTTTTCATTGGTCGCGCAAAGTAACTTTGCGCGACGAAAAAATATTGGTCGCTCAAAGTAACTTTGCGCGACGAAAAAATATTGGTCCCGCAAAACTTTGCGCGACGAAACACATTGGTCGCGCAAAGGTTTGCGCGACGAAAAATATTCGTCTCGCAAAGTTTTGCGCGACAAAAAACATTGGTCGTGCAAAGTCTCAAAAAAATTTAAAAAATAAAAAATTCCCGCGTTCCATTTTTGGTACCCGCCCACATTTTTAGAGTTTTGCGCGACGAACAATAACGTCGCGCAAATATTTGCGCGACGAAATATTTTTTTGTGTTTTAAATTTTTTTAATTAAAATAAACTAATTTTTACTTTTTATTATTATTTCTTTAATATTAATTTATTCAAATTTTTACTTTTTAAATATAATTTAATTGTATGATTTTTTTTAAATCACTTTAATTTAAATTGATATTAATTTAATTATAGTAATTTTTTCAAATTTTTACTTTTTAAATTTAATTTAATTGTAAGATTTTTCTTAATTACTTTAATTTAAATTGACATATTCAAAATAAAATTACATATGAAAAATAGTGATCAAATTATCCAATAAATATTTATATATATATATATATTCAAAATGTACACATGAATTAACAAAGTACAATAATAAAATCCTAATACAAGCATATTGTGGTGGTAGTGGTGGATAATATGTTTTGATAGCTTCCTAATCCTCAACTTTAGCCATCAAAGTCTCGATGATTACCTACAAAAAAACAAATATGGTCAAATAACAACAACAACAAAAAAAAGAATGCATAATCTCCCCTAAAATTGTTATACCACAAATCCAACCCAAACTCCAATCTCTCCCCTTTACTCAACCCCAAACCCCATCAAAACTAACTCCAAAAACACATATTAATGAAAAAAATTTAAAATTTGGAGAGAATATACCTTTTGGCAAGATTGAGAGTGAGTGAGAATGAGAGGGAGAAGTGAGAGAATTAGATAAGATAGTGATAGAGAGATGAGAGAGTGAGAGATAGTGAAAAGATAGATGAGAGAGTGAGTGAGAGTGAGAGATAGTGAAGAGAGAGATGAGAGATTAAGTGAGAGGAGTGAGTGTGAGAGAAAGGGTGGGATTTGGGGAGAGGGAAAGAGAGAGGAGAGGTAAGAGTAGAGAAAGAAATTGAGAAAATGGTGGAGGAGTTATTTCGGTTTTTAAAATCGTATCACTTTGCGCGACGAAAATACGGTTGGTCGCGCAAAGTTTTGCGCGACGAAACATATTGGTCTCGCAAAGTTTTGCGCGACGAATATAGAAATATTGGTCGCGCAAAGTCTAAAAAAATTATTTTTTGAAAAAAAAAATTCCCGCATCCCATTTTTGGTACCCGCCAAAATTTTTAAATTTTTGTGCGACGAAAAATACATATTGGTCGCGCAAAGTCTAAAACAATTATATAAAAAAATTCCCGCGTCCCATTTTTGGTACCCGCCCAAATTATTGCGCGACGAAAAATATGTATTGGTCGCGCAAAGTTTTGCGCGACGAAACATATTGGTCTCGCAAAGTTTTGCGCGACGAATATAGTAATATTGGTCGCGCAAAGTCTAAAAAAATTATTTTTTAAAAAAAAATTCCC
Source organism: Prunus dulcis (assembly GCF_902201215.1). NCBI lineage: Eukaryota > Viridiplantae > Streptophyta > Magnoliopsida > Rosales > Rosaceae > Prunus > Prunus dulcis. The sequence continues at coordinate 16,297,537 of NC_047654.1, read as the reverse complement.
GCATCACATTTTTGGTACCCGCCAAAATTTTTAAATTTTTGTGCGACGAAAAATACATATTGGTCGCGCAAAGTCTAAAACAATTATATAAAAAAATTCCCGCGTCCCATTTTTGGTACCCGCCCAAATTTTTGCGCGACGAAAAATATATATTGGTCGCGACGAAACATATTGGTCTCTCAAAGTTTTGCGCGACGAATATAGGAATATTGGTCGCGCAAAGTCTAAAAAAATTATTTTTAAAAAAAAAAATTCCCGCATCCCATTTTTGGTACCCGCCAAAATCTTTAAATTTTTGCCCGAGGAAAAATACATATTGGTAGCGCAAAGTCTAAAACAATTATATAAAAAAATTCCCGTGTCCCATTTTTGGTACCCGCCCAAATTTTTGCGCGACAAAAAATATTGGTCTCGCAAAGTCTAAAGTTTTTTTTTTTAATTTTAAAAACCCGCGTCCCATTTTTGGTACTCGCCCAAATTTTTTGAGTTTTGCACGACGAACTGTTGGTCGCGCAAACTTTTGAGAGACGAAAAATTGGTTCGTAGCACAATATTTATAAAAATAATTGTTATGAATAATAAAAAATAAAAATATTTTATTTTATGATTTAAAATATAATTAAGGTGAAAGCTACTTAATAAATGTATATACTATTCAATTTCTTAAGTGTTATATGTACAAAATAAATAAATTTAAAGCTACTTAATAAATAAATATATATACACACACACACACACTTCAACGATCTAACCATAAGACTTGTTTGTATATACTTCAAGATCGTATACCCCAAAAATCACAAAAAAAAAACATTCAGAGATCTAGTAACGGGACAAAACTTTTCGATAGTTATAAATGAAAAATCACGATTTAACGGTTATTTTAACTCCGATTTTGATGATTTTTTTACAGCTACACTCCTTGACCCTATATGAATACAATGACTGAATTTGATCTTCAATTTAAAACATTTGCACTAGTGGATACCACAAAATGTTATGTTATATTTAACTAAAGTATAAATAAACTCTTAATTGTTAGTGAATATATTGTTTTGATGGCATATGCATTCTACGAAACTAGTTTCAACGATCCAACCGTCAAACTTGTTTTTTTAATCCAACCGTCAAACTTGTTTTTTTATACTTCGAGATCATATACGCCAAAAATCGGAAAAAATAAACATTCATAGATCAAGTAACGGGACAAAACTTTTCGACGGTTATAAATGAAAAATCATGATTTAACGGTTATTTTAACTCCGATTTTGATGATTTTTTTTACAGCTACACTCCTTGACCCTATATGAATACAATGACTGAATTTGATCTTCAATTTAAAATATTTACACTAGTGGATACCACAAAATCTTATGTTATATTTAACGAAAATATAAATAAACTCTTAATTGTTAGTGAATATATTGTTTTGATGGCATACACATTCTACGAAACTAGTTTCAACGATCCAACCGTCAAACTTGTTTGTTTGTTTGTTTATACTTCGAGATCATATACGCCAAAAATCGGAAAAAATAAACATTCATTGATCAAGTAACGGGACAAAACTTTTCGATGGTTATAAATGAAAAATCAAGATTTAATGGTTATTTTAACTCCGATTTTGATGATTTTTTACAGCTACACTCCTTGACCCTATATGAATACAATGACTGAATTTGATCTTCAATTTAAAATATTTACACTAGTGGATACCACAAAATCTTATGTTATATTTAACTAAAGTATAAATAAACTCTTAATTGTTAGTGAATATATTGTTTTGATGGCATATGCATTCAAAAAAACTAGTTTCAACGATCCAACCATCAAACTTGTTTGTTTATACTTCGAGATCATATAGCCAGAAATCGGAAAAAATAAACATTCAGAGATCAAGTAAGGGGATAAAACTTTTCGACGGTTATAATGAAAAATCAAGATTTAACGGTTATTTTAACTCCGATTTTGATGATTTTTTACTGCTACACTCCTTGACCCGATATGAATACAATGAAATAATTCGATCGTCAATTTAAAATATATATTTTCTAACAAAAACCCAATCCGAACAACAAGAATATATTTTTCTAATAAAAATCCGATCCGATCTAAAATAATAAATTTAAAGTTACTTAATAAATATATATACCGCTTAATTTCTTAAGTGTTATGCATACAAAATAAAAAACAAAAATAAATTGGTTTA